>NW_009603312.1:11043-11396 GCF_000690535.1 Cariama cristata
GCAAAGGGCGGGAGGGTTCCTGCCCGCATTGCTGCCCTCGGTGGGCAGGCGTCTGGGCACCCGCCCGCCGCTCCCCCTCGTCCCTGTGCCCCGGCTCTTCGCCACGCGCTTTGTTTCCGTGCCGGCGAGAAGGCCTCCGGTTTAATTTAGTGTGGGCTTTGTCAGATGCTCTTTATTTGCCATATAGTAACTCAGCTGCTGTAAAATCAAGGCAGCTGCTGAGGGAGAAAGCTCCCTGTCAGTCGGAGCCAGGCAAGAAGGATTCCTGTGTCGATCCTGAGCACCTGGAGAGGAACGGACGAGGCCAGGTAGAGGGACAAGCCTCCTTTCCACCAGAGCTCCCTTTCTGGGAA
>NW_009603313.1:0-42139 GCF_000690535.1 Cariama cristata
CCGTGGGAAGGACTCATGCTGGAGAAGTTAGTATTGTAGAGAACTGTCTCCTGTGGGAGGGACCCCACACTGGAGCAGAGGAAGGGCGTGACGAGGCCTCCTGCTGAGGAGGAAGGAGCAGCAGAGACAAGGAGGGATGAACTGACCCCAATCCCCATTCCCCGTCCCCCTGCGCCGCTGCGGAGAGGAGGTAGAGAAATCAGGAGAAAAGTTAAGCCATGGAAGAAGGGAGGAGTGGGGGGAAGGTGTTTTAAGATTTGGTTTTATTTCTCATTACCATACTCTAATTGTGATTGGTAATAAACTAAATTAATTCTCCTGAGTTCAGTCTGTTTTGCCTGTGATGGTAATTGCTGGGTGATCTCTCCATGTCCTTATCTCAGCCCATGAGCCTTTTGTTATATTTTCTCTCCCCTGTCCAGCTGAGGAGGGGAGTGATAGAGAGACTTTGGTGGGCACTTGGTGTCCAGCTGGGGTCAACCCACCACATTAGGGGTGACAGTGTCCAACAAGTCCAGGTCAGTCACCTGATATGAAGAAGTCCTAACCAGAGCTGTTTCAGAATATCTTGACAACATGTTTATCATCAGAAAACTGTGTTTCACTGAAAACAAAGCTTTAAATTTAGAAATATAATCTTCAATATAATGTACATAAATACATTTCATAAATACATAATTTCTTCGGGAGAGTTAAATGGGAGATTTTCCATAAGGACTCCCATATTCAGACAGGTGCCCTAAATTCTGGGCTTGTGTTTCCTTTGCATTACACCTCTTCCTCTCACATTACATTTTTCATGCTGTTTCTGGAAGGGTTTTCTTTCATTCTAATGCAGGATGAAAACAGTTTTAGAAGCCTCAAAAGTATCTGAAAGACGAAAGTTTGATTTTCTGACAGGTGCTGATTTAAAACACTATTACAGAAACTGCCAAGAAAATAATGTGGACAATCACTTATGATAACCACAGAAAGAAATTATGGCAACTGCTGATCCCCAATCTGTAGGTCCAGTTGTATTTTAAAGGGAATAAGAGCAAAGGGTTTGGGGATTAGGGTAATATAAACAATATTAGACATAGGATACACTTGAAAGCTATCCAAAAGAATGGTTTCCACCTATTCTCTTATTTGTAATGGAACTCTGTGGCTTCAGAATATGTATAGCATAGAATTCTATTGCAAGTGTAGGATAATCATATTAGAAAAATATAAATTAAGTAGAATGTTGGTTTTTTTCCACTCTATTAATCCTCAATTAAAATGATGCCTAAGAGAGTGCAGTTACCACAACCATAATAAAATAATCTTTCTTTGGTTTACATGGCTGATAGCTGCCAAAATGTAAAGAGAATAAAAATTCCAAAAAACTGGGAATCCTGGAAACCTCAGTAGCGTGAGTTTTTCAATCACTATATTTCAAAATACTTCCTTTTCCAAATGACCAGCTCCTGATGCTCTTCTCTCGTCTCCTCTTCACTCACCGTAAAGTCCTTTGGAAGAATCCTGTCTCATGCTGCACCCAAAGTGTTCCTGATGCCTGACATCCCCTACTGAGAAGCAGCCGCAGGAGGACAGCAGCCACTGCTAGGCAGTCCCTGCTTTCCAGGTAGTGAAAGGTGTCACTGATCATGTACTGTAAAGGCACCTCAGGCAAGCACATCACAGTCCTGGAGCTAGTTTTGAAAAATATGTGACTGTAATATCCAGTTACTCATGGTGGTCTCTGCTTTATCGTGTTAATGCTCCTAGCTTCCTAAGCCTTGGCCCAGCAGGATTAAGCCCAGAACTAAGAAGCAAGAGACATTTGTGTGCGCCAATTAAATTGAATTAATGGTGCTTCTGTTGTCTGAAGTTCTATAGAGCAATTCTTGCACATTAAAGGACAGATACTTTCACAATTCTGTATGTTCTTATAGAAATATATTGGAAATTGTAACTACTGTTTTTTATCCTAATACTATCATGTTATTTAAATCACCAAGTTTACAAAGTTCATGAAACATGCTGTAGTCTAGGAATTGCTTCTCTAGTGTGTGCCTTTTTGACTTTCTGAGAGACAACCATATCTTTAAGATCAATATTTATTTCCTCTTTGAATGTTTTACTTGCAGCAACATCAGAAAGTGCCCCATGTGAAAAATGGTTCTAATTATGTATTGTGGCAAAACTCTCCTGAACCACACAGGCAGTAAAAAGAATAAAGTGTGAACTTCATTGATAAAAAATGGGGAGAGCAAATGGATGGCCTTTTGACCAACATAAGCAGACTCAGTACAAATTCTACAGCAAGGAACTTCAGATATTTTGTAATGAGAACAAGTCAGAGGAAGATGTACCCAAACCAACAGGGGACAAATGTTTACAGCTGAGTATATGTGTGAGACTGGAGGTAAGAAAAGGGAGGCTCATAACCCCTACCTATCCCTCTGAGTCTGAAGCACACTTCCCTGTCTGAAAATTCATCTGCAGGACATTTGGATGGGACATACAGGCTGTATTTGGCACACAGGTTATTGCCTTAAAAATCTTGCTGTAGGAGGTGCCAGTGGAAATACAAGAGTAAGTTCGTATTTCCTCTATCACTAATACAGTATATATACTACTAACAACTCTTATATGACTAATTTATCACACTGTCTATGAAAGCTACCAAATCCATAAAGATTCCCCTTTGTAATTAAATGTTGAAATCTAGTACCTGACTAAAGTTTACTATTAAAAGAACTGGGGATAAATAGCAAGGTGTGCATTTCCTTTCTTAGTTCATTAAGTACAGTATTTACGTATTCACGTAGTTGCCTGGTTTAAGAGGTTGTCATAAATAAGCTGAAGATACTTATGATAGCTAGTCATACATAGAAGTTTTAGAAGCTCCTACATCTTCCAAGAACAATCTCCCAATTAACTGCTTCAACATAAAATTGTGAAATTCCTAAGTGATAATACCAAGAAGCACAACATTTGGTGAAGATATTTTGATATGAACAGAGCTGGTAGCAGTAATACAGCAATAATTGCTGGCTCATTTACAGACTATTTAGCTCGTGCAGTGAACCAGATGAGAACAGCTAATGAGCGCAGCTTCTTACTGTAATTAGTAGAACAGTAGTGGATCACTGATGATTTACAGTTTGCAAAAGTCAGTGTATTTACGGAAAAACTTGTGTTCTCTGTGAAGTTGTGCCCATATGATGACCTGAGGATACCATGATTTACTTTCTAACAAGCCTTAAGACTGATTCATAATAACCTCAGAATTCATGTAAGTCAAACAGAAATACAGCAATGATTTGTGTGTGCTGTCTCTTAGCCTGCATCCTAGACTATTAGAACCTATTTTGCCAGTTGACGTATTTTCTTTCATTTCTGTTGTTGCAGAAATAAATTAAAAAACAAATGGTATAATTCTTGCCCTACTGACAGAGTAAAGACCATTTTCACAGAAATCACAGAAATATGTGCTCTGCAGAGCTAGAATTCAAACTGTCATATGGGCTAAAGAAGGGACAGCAAAATAGGGAAGTAAAGTGTTTGCAAAAGAGCGCTTGATCAAAATTCACGTCAGTGCAATACTGATATTTGTAGACACCTAAATGAACAAATGGGTATCTTTGAGAAAGGTTTATTTATCTTCTTTTCCTTGGCTATACTTCTGTATGGACTGCTTATAGCCAAGAATGCAAATAGAAATGTCAGACAACTGCACCAAAGTGATATTTACTAAATCTTTGCAGAAATAGTAAATGTTCTTATGGAACGTCCAGCTCAGTGTTGCAGATTCACAAAACCTAACCAGAACTGAGATCGATCTCAAGTTTCTAGAATTTTACCTGCACTATTATTTTTATCACTGAGAGTGATGCTGTTGTTCTTGAAGGATAACAACTGAAACTGTGAAACAACTCAGGCCTAGTAAAACCATACAGAACCTTTCCTTTAGCTTAGCTCTGTACACTTGAAATCATACCTCTAAGAGTAACCAAATAACAATGCAGGTGGGAAATAAAAAATTACAATGGTAATAATAGTGCATAATTTTAAAAATACATGAATAAACTTTTTCATTAGAGAAGAACATAGCTTCTGAGTAAAATATACTTCAAAACACAATCAAGGCAATGAAGTTATTCAGCAAATTTGATTCAACTTTACTGGTCAAATTCAGAAGAAACAGAAGGGGCACAGCACTTAGATTTGAAACATGAGCAAAAGAACTTTCTAAACATTTCATTTTCAGAGTGTAATAAATACTACATGATGGGTTTATTTTACTGATGGTAGTTTGTCACTTATTTAACTGTCCAATGATTAGATCTCTTACATGCAACATGGAAAACCTCAGGCCCTTCATGAGGGTTTCCGAGTCTTCATCAATATGTTCTGTCCACTATATTGTACTGTAAGGACACACCCATCTCATTTGCTCATACTGACCTATTTGCTCTGTCTTGCAGGTACTACTTCCTTGTTTAATGAGTTAGAGAAAGGGAATTGAAATGAAGACATTTGACATATTAGGAATGCACTGGGTTCACTGCCTTAATCATTTATACTCAATAGCTCAACAAAATTTTAAGAGTGATTAAAAGTATATAAGAGACACTGGTAATACCCCTAAGTCAAATCTAGCTACTTACAGTACTTTTCCAGTTAGTCAGTAAAATGGCTTTGAACACTTTTATGAGGAGAGAGCAGAATATACCTCTAGACTTCTGCTTGAATCGGGGAGGTTGGACTAGATGACCTCCAGAGGTCCCTTCCAACCTGAACCATTCTGTGATTCTGAAGTTACATACATTTTTTTTTTTTAATTTTGTTGCAAACCAAGAACAAGAATTTATTTATAAAGCTCTGGCATATAATGTTTTATTTGTCAACTTGCTGGCTGGACAAGTCAACTAGCTATATAAGACAATGCACAAAATAGACTAAGCAAAATTACATAGTGTAGAATCCTAAACAGTTTTGCTCTTTACACTTCCTACCCACTCTTTTTCACCACTTCTTTACTGTTTTCATTGTATTGCCTGCTGGAGAGAAATTCTAAGGCATGATAAAATGTCATTAAAATGCTTTAGCAGCAACTCTTCAGAAAAATGGTAAGTAGGAAGTAATGATATTCACAAGGTTCACTTGGAGTGGGGAGGCATTATCAGTGCCCAAGTATGCTATTACAAATCTGCTCCAAATTATAGCATTTGCCCATTTCTAGTTGGAAAGAATTTTCAGGAAATTTTAGTAACTATTTAATGCAGAGAAGTTGAATACTTTGACTAGTGAAACAGCTATCCATAGGATCACAGAGACTATTTCTGCTTTTAAACATTTTGTGAACTTGCACCCGTTTACCTTTCTTGCGTATAACTCCTCATCACCATGGTTTCTTTCTCACTTTCATGCCTTTTAAAATGAGGAACAGCATATTTGCCTTTCTCTGCACAATTATTTCCTATTCCTATTTGGAAACTTGGGTCCCATTGTGACTGTTTGTATAATGAAAATGCTGTCACAGTAAAAACTTGGAAATCTCACGTTTAGCTGCTGGAAACAGCCATCTCAGTCCCAAACACTACTGAAAATTTTGGCTACAGAGCGTGACTAGTCTCTCATGTCTGACCTAGAGTACCCAGATACATTGATTATGTGCCTAAACAAGGGAGAACAGCAATTTTGTATGAAAGCTGCACAAAGGCAGCTTCCTGTTTACCAGCAAAACCCCTAGATCTTTTCTGGGTTTGTTTTGTCAGTTTTTCTTTTCCTGTCATGACTTTAAATTTATCTTCAGGAGTGTCATGAAACTGTCCATTTATAAAGTGAATACAAAAGTTCTCATTGTACAGACAAACTTTAAGAACTTTTCTCTAGAAAATTTCTATGAACTGAGATTTTTCACAGAGTTACCCACTGTCTGGATTTGAGTGCATTTATATATGGATGGTGAAAGTCACATGTCTTTTACCACACTGACTCCCACCACAAAACTACAAGTACACATAGCAGAACTGTGAGGAGCTAGAGTTTCTCAGAAAATGATGTTTGAGAGATGAACAAAAACATTTTCTTTAAATGTGGTTTTTTTTCAAACCTTACCCAAGGTCACCGTTTGGCAAATTTGGGAAAAAAAAAAAAAAAGTGGCATTTCATTGAACAGGTAAACACTATCACCTGTACATCCTATACTACTATTGTGTGCTCATTTACAGTTGCATTGTCACATACATCGCTACAAACTTTCTGTTATTGGTAAGTTCACACTTCTGTAAATGATAAAACACAACACAGTGACAAACTGCACAACGTCCAGGAAATCCCCTAAACTGAGGGGATTTTCAGCCTGGGAAAACACAAAGAGGGAATTATTTGGTTGACAGCTGGATGAACATGAGTCAGCAGTGTGCCCAGGCGGCCAAGAAGGCCAACAGCATCCTGGCCTGTATCAGGAATAACATGGCCAGCAGGACTAGGGAAGAGGTCATCCCTTTGTACTCTGCGCTGGTGAGGCCGCACCTCGAAACCTGTGTTCAGTTTTGGACCCCTCACTACAAGAAAGGCACTGAGGTGCTGGAGCGTGTCCAGAGAAGAGCAACAAAGCTGATGAAGGGTCTGGAGAAAAAGTCTGATGAGAAGTGGCTGAGGGAGCTGGGGGTGTTTAGTTAGGAGAAGAGGAGGCTGAGGGGAGACCTTATCGCCCTCTACAACTACCTGAAAGGAGGTTGTAGCGAGGCAGGGGTTGGTCTCTTCTCCCCAGTAACTACTGATAGGACAAGAGGAAACAGTCTCAAGTTGCGCCAAGGGAGGTTCAGGCTGGACATTAGAAAGAACTTCTTCACTGTAAGAGTTGTTAGGCATTGGAACAGGCTCCCTAGGGACGTGGTGGACGCACCATCCCTGGAGGTGTTCAAAAACGTTTAGATGTGGCGCTTCAAGACATCGTTTAGTGAGTTTAGCGGGCACGGTGGCACTGGGTATATGGTTGGACTTGATGATCTTTGAGGTCTCTTCCAACCATAATGATTCTATGATTCTATGAGGATACATGCTTGCCCTGTTATTTTTCCCCAGACATCCATTTATAGCCAGTCCTTTTTTCCTCTTCAGATCAGTGAGCACATGACAGGCGACCCTGGATCTAAAGACTCCTACCCTGCTCCTGGAGGAGCAGCCCACCAGCTCAATCTTTTTTCTGACAGTTGGTATTGACTGGTCAGAGTTTTTGATTGAGATCTATCAGTCTGGCCCAGACGCAGCAGCAGTATGGCTCTGCCTGAAACCCCAGTTGCTGCGCAGGTCCAGGCAGAAGTGGGTAAAGAGGACTAGATGAAACTTTGATTTGAATCAGTATGACCAGTCTTTCGATATCGTTTTGAATTGTCAAATTCAATATTGAATTGAATTGTCAACTAGTTCTGTGCATTTAAAAAAGCCCTACCTTTAAACTACCTTTTATATGAAAAAGCATATGGGAGTTAAAAAATAATCACCTAATACTCCTGAGTTCATATCTCAAATGAGAGGAAGCAGAAGGAAATCTAGTTAGTAAGAAGATTCACATTTCACATTGAGTTTTTATCCATAGTAGGAGGTCATTTTTAAAGGTATACTTTAGAATATTAAAGAGTAATATTCTTTCAAATATTTGTAGGATTGTTTTTCAATTCACCACTGAAATGTAAATACATTATCAAAAAAGTTTAACTTACTGTTATAAAAAATATCAGCTAATTTTGATACCTCTTCAAATTGCGAATTCTTTCTGAACATTTAAGTGATACGTGAATATCTTTGATGTTATCAAACCATTATATATAATAAAATGTAAAGCTATTATTAAATGTTACACTTATCTCTAACTGCACAGGTGTAGATCTATGTATGTCTGCATTATTTGGAATATTTTAAAGTGAATTATAAATAAAAAGATTTATGTAATCCATAGTTGGAGTTGTACAATGAGAATTTTATTACAAACATTGAACACAAAATTTTAAAGATTTAAACATGTAAAACTTTGATGTAGTTGCTGAATATGAAATGAAAACCAAATGAATGTAACATTTTTGCATGTTTGCAACACTGTATCTTTTCTTTAAATTACAAATTCATTATAAAGAAATTTCTGCAAGGAAACAACAGGAACTTAGAGGCAAGAAAGTATTTTCTTCAGACTTTGGACCCTGAACACAATTAGAATATGATAGGAATTGCATTTTTCAGATATTATTCAAGCAAGGATTGTTAGTGCTAGAATGGGTTGGTCTTTCTATCACATGTGATTGAAAGCATATCTTAGAGTTAGGTATGTATACTTTCATCTACAGGCTTAATTTATTATTGACACATTTTTAGAAAAGAAAAAAAAAGTTGAAGGATTCAAAGTCAACTGTAACATTAATGAAAATGATACAAGCTAAGAGACAGCATCTGCTACCAGAACACTATTACTGCTTTGCTATATATTTAGTACATATTATAATGCTTATAGTACATTATATTGTGAAAGATAATTTTTATAGCCTTAGAAAAAAGGTTAACTATGTTATATGACTGTTAAATTTCATGTCTGCATGCTATCTTTCTTGGTTCAATCTGAGATGTAGTTATAATCAAGGAAGTTTCTACTATCAGTAGTATGTCCTTTTTGAACTTTTTTAGATCACTATTTCATCATTTGGACGATAATACTGTTAAGACCTTGCAGTTGGGTCCTTTTCAGAAGAGAAATATAGGGGTGAATAAGTTAGGGCTTAAAAAAAAATCCGTTTCCTAAGATGTTTCAAAAGGTGCACTTGTTCAGATGGAGGTATTTTCCTCCTGGAGATATGATTACTAACACCTGGATTTCAAAGCTAAATAGAGATATGCAAACCCTAAAATGGGTGGCTTTGGTATTTCTTACTTGGGTTGGAAACAAAAGTTAAGAAAGAAGCTGGCAGAACTTTAAGAAGCAGCTTTCATGCCTGGAGTTGCAGAATAACGTGCATGACGATTTCACAAGTGTTGCACATTGTGCATCTTAGAGTATACATGAGTACATTCAACTTAAAGTCACATATGCACAAGAAAACAAATAATGAATAATGAGATGCTGAAACTGAACTGTCACTGAGGCAGCAATTGTGTGTGTCTCATTTTTGCTTCAGTGACTCTTTCCTTTTAGCCTGAGACGCAAACAGAACAAACAATTAGTGCAATAATTGATCTGTGCTTCCAAAGCTTGTGGTGACCATGGTCATGTTTTATAAGTCTAATAATGCAAACACTTCTTCCCTGTGATTAGCATGTCACCTGTTGTTCACTGATGGTGCTTGGGAGGTACATCTGTATCAGACAAAAGACTTTTATCTGCCTTTTTCAGTCAGTGAATCTCTAATAAACTGATCTTTTGCCCCTTGCTGGTTTTAGATTCCAATTACACTTGTTTCTGGAATTGGTGAAATTATTACATATGTAGCTCATTTTCTAAAACCTATCCTTGCCTTCTGAGGGGCCTGACTTGTAGTTGATTGTGGTATGTAAAATAATGCTGCAGGTATTGAAAAACTCTCTAATTTTATATATCTGGTTTTGCTTTCCTTAAGTTATTCAAACATTGATGTTTCCTGAGTCAGGTTTTATCCACACTAGTCTAGTAAAATTTTATTTATGATAAAAAAACTCCTAGCTTTTTAAAAAGCCAGCAAAAATCAAAGATCTGTAATCTTAGGATGCAGCTTTCATCCCTAAGTTCTAGGGTAGGATAAAATGAAATTATATCATATGAAAGAAGAATAATTAAACTGATAATCAGCATGCCATTTTTAAAGGTTTGTAAGAGTGTATATTTCATAGTATATTAAATTCCTTGATTTATACATTAGGATCAGGTAGGAATTAGTCTCGAAAAAGTTTTATGATGGTCTGAAACCACTCTACAATTAAAAAGAAATGTAATAGCTTGCATGCAGGGGACTATTCACCAGTGATTTCAAGCCTCTCTAGCACATACGCCTTTCTTTAAGGTTGCTTGCCAATACTTCCTATACTTACTTGCTTTTATATTTCAGCAAATACGTAAAATAAACCTAAAATATAGTCTACATTGCCAAATAAGAAAATGAGGCTGCCCTTATAATGTTATTACAATTTTCTGGAATCTGTAAAATAAAATAATAGTGATATTCACATGAACCTGTTTCACGTGGATCAATTTTGACCTTTTGTGTATGATTAATCTAAAACAAGAAACCAAGAAAAAATCTGCCCTTTTGCAATAATAGGGGAATCTCCACATTGAACCCAAGTAAATACTTAAAAAACGCTTTATTTATTTGCAGGTATCTAATTTTTCATACTTTTGTAGATTTAGAAAGATAGCAGGAAGCCTAAAAGATAAAAGGCTGAGATTCTGTAGTGTCCCACGTTCAATTCTACAAGATTTCACTCTGATAGAAACTGTCACAGCTTTAAAATATCCAATGTTAATAGTGCTAACAGGCAATTCAGATATTTAGAGTTCATTTGGCATTTGTCTCAAAACACTACACACAATGTTAACAAAGCACTTTGCAGTTACTGGATAGCAAACACTGAGTAAAGTTATCCGCTGTAGCTACAGTGACTTCAGATCTGTGACTTCTGGATAGCAAGGGATCCTTACTGGAAGTTCATTTTCTTCCTCCTGTCTTCTACAGTTGAGAACTTCATCATCCTTTATCTACACGCATACCATAAATTGCAGTTCTTACCACATTTTGTGTCCTCATTCAGCATTACTTAAAAGATTGTTCTAAAGGTATGCCCCTATGTAATCAGAGGACCTAAAAGCTCCTCCTAAAAATCATCAGATTACTGATCCATGGAATGACAGTTAAACTGAGACAAGATTTCTAGCCATGTAAAGCCACCTCTGCCAAGAAACCCACCCACACAAATGCAGATGTGTCATGTGTGGGAAACACAACATTAAAAAAATTATTGTTTAGCATTACATATACCATGATTTTTATGGTCTTTCTAGTGATAGGTAAACTCTTATGCAGTGTCATCTTAAAATAAAGGGAGAAGTTGAGGTGAAGTTGGGAAATAGAAAATTAGATGTCTGTCCATAAGGCTAAGTCTGAACTTACCTTTCAAATGTTGTTTCTAGCATTTTTCTTTTTTTGACCATTTATACATGAAACAAGAACATTATACAAGAAAATATTTTCACTGCAATGTCTGTCATGATACCCAAGCTTTTCCTGAGTCCTTACAATTGCTTCAGAACTCAGTTAAGCACTTCAACTTTTATTCCTTTTATTCTTTTCCACGCTGTTTCTTTACAGTGAATTAATCTATTACTAGCTTTGCAGTATTTTGTGTCTTGTTTTGTTGTTTTCACATAACTAAATACCTTCCTAAATAAATTGATGCAGAAAAATTCCCATTGCTCAGTTTACACAGAAATGCAGATTATTTATGCTCTGATGCGTTTCCAATTCAATCCTGATTGCTCTCATTTCTTATCTGCTTTACAGCCCTATTAAAAAGAAGTCTTTGTTATTCAGAACTGTAAATTAAGTTTAAACTGATTGAATACAGCCAAAAAATCTCTAAAGATGTTCAGCTATAGATAGTCAGTCAAATAAACAATTCTCATACTATACTCTGAAAACACAAAGACAAACAATATTTAATCTATTAAAGATTCAAAAAAGTCTGTGCAGGATTCAAATGCAAATATGGCATATTACTGCACACAACTATGCATGATCATGCTGGGTTCATATTGGCTGTGATATGGAGGACAGTTGGTAAAACAATAGCTTAACAAATGTGTCAGCTTAATGCAATGGTCAGAGGTCCTGTTGTTATCCATGACTCATAACAGTAGCAAACATGAAACGCCTAGTCTATACAGCTTCAGAGAATTCACAGTGGTTATTCATAACAGCATATACTCATTATCCAGCTTGCAATGTGTTCAGTTTGTTCTCAAAGCTTTTGTTTTGTTTTGAGGGATACATTTTGGTCTCATAATTTTGAAATCCTTGCTCAAATTTTCTGATGTTCCAACTATTCTTCCCATTGTGTATGCCTTGCAGAGGAGAAAAAGTAGGTGATACAAAAAGAAAATGAACAGATGTCAAGATACGACATTTTGAATAAAAAGAACTTTATTAAGCACAAAAGTTTGAACAAAAACTTCCTAATGCTACTTCAAGGCCAAAGTGAGATTTATACTTTTCCATCGAGAAGCTGAAAGTATTCTTAAAACCCATCAAAGCTAAAGCCTCTTACACTGATTGAATTTGAACCTACTCTATTAACCTTTGACAAGACTACTCTATTAACCTTTGACAAGAGCGAATATTCAATTGAATAGAGGTAATATTATTTTGCTTGGTGCATGGTTACAGAAGAGCACTCAAAAAAAAATTCCCACCAGCAAACTCTAACTGCAGCATAATAATTTTTTGCTACAAAAATTCTAACGTCCTAAGATTTTCTCTTTTTTCTTAAATCTAATACAATGTACCAGAATTATATTTTTTACTGCTTTGTGGAGATTTTTACTTAAAAAAATCTTTTAGATAAAGCAAACACAAAACAAAAACCTGTAGAGGTTGGTTGCAGAGTGAACATGATTTACTAGATCTTGAGTCTTCTTATTCATAGACGCATTGGATACTTTCAGCTTAAATCAGAACATTCAAATTATGTAGCAAGGCTTTGTACCACTCTTTCTGTCCTTTTTCTGAAAATCTACTTGAATTACTCTTCGGTAACACATATTAAACACTAAAAGACAACATAATGGGCAGATGGTGAGTTGTCATCTGTTTCGCCTAATGGCCAAAAGTTACAAAGGCCTATTATACTGCTTGCTTGCACCCCTTTAAATGACTTCCTGAGCCAGCACCCAATATTTAATGTTCCCAGCCAGGGCCAAGCTAAGCAATTTGGGGGATGAAGGGATTGAGAGCAGCCCTGCCAAGAAGGACTTGGGAGTACTGGTGGAAGAAAAGGTGGACATGACCCAGCAATGTGCGCTTGCAGCCCAGAAAGCCAACCGTATCCTGGGCTGCATCCAAAGCAGCATGGCCAGCAGGTCGAGGGAGGGGATTCTCCCCCTATGCTCTGCTCTGATGAGATTCCCCCTGCAGTACTGCCTTCAGCTCTGGGGACCCCAGCACAAGAAGGACATGAACCTGTTGGAGCAAGTCCAGAGAAGGCCACGAAGATGATCAGAGGGCTGGAGCACCTCTCCTATGAAGATAGGTTGAGAGAGCTGGGGTTGTTCAGCCTGGAGAAGAGAAGGCTCCAGGAAGACCTTACAACAGCCTTCCAGTACTTAAAGGGGGCTTATAAGAAACATGGGAACAGACTTTTTAGTAGGACCTGTTGCGACAGGATGAGGGGTAATGGTTTTAAACTAGAAGAGGGTAGATTTAGATTGGCCATAAGGAAGACATTTTTTATGATGAAGGTGGTGAAAGAGTGGAACAGGTTGCCCAGACAGGTGGTAGATGTCCCATCCCTGCCACCATTCAAGGTCAGGCTGGGCAGGGCTCTGAGCAACCTGATCTAGCTGAAGATGTCCCTGCTCATTGCAGGGGGGTTGGACTAGATGTCTTTTAAAGGTCCCTTCCAACCCAAAGCATTCTCTGATTCTACAAACTGGGGTTGCTTTAATGGAGCACTGTCTCTCAGCTGGCTTAAGAGAGAGTCATGCTTTGGCTGGAAAGAAATACCTCAGACAACAACCTCAAAAGCTTCTACTTCTTGGCTCACCTGGTAGATTAAGATTTTGTTGAATAACTGTAAATAAAGGAAAAGGACAACAAGGGGAAGCTGGAATAAGGAAAGAAGTCAAACTGGACAGGAACAATAAAGGAACTGAAAAAAAAAAAGTGGTAACATTACTTGCAATTCTCATCCTGAAAGCTAGCAGGTGTCTCTATGAATGCCAGCCTGAGAAAGGATTTTGTTCTTTGCTGTCCTCCTATTATATTTTTCTGTTGTGTGATAGTTAAATCTTGACTTGATGAGTTCTTTGCTACACTTGCAATTGCTCTGCTCTCCAGGAAGGTGTCCTTCCTGAAGACAAGAATCAATGAACCACACAGACCTAGTCTTTGTTAGGTAGAAAAAACACATGTTCCTACCCAATAAACTGTGGGATTCAGCTGCTACACATACACAAGAATGAGCAGGGCTACTGCATAAAAATATGTAAAGAATTAATATAAAATATGGTGGAGTTCTTAATTAGAACAAGTTCCAAGAAAAAAAAAGCACTTATGTTCACAGGGGAAGAAAAATGCTATTTCATCTATTACTGTTATTTGCTGAAATCTGAAAAAATGTCTAAATTATCTACATTTAAAAACTCCTCTCATGATAAAACCCAGTTACTGAACTAGGTAGTCCAAAACTTGCCAAGACCAAGGAAAAGCTACTCCTGATTTAACAGGTTCTGAATTAGTAAATATATGAGGGCCTGAGGGCTGGTGGGTGTTGAAAATAAACATGGTAACTTCTATTCCTCACTTTTTTATGAAAGACAGCCCCCTCATCTTACTAGGTAACCCACTGCAGTGGTTAGCAATTCTTAATGGCAGAGTACCTTTGATTTTTACATTTCAGATTGACTTAGCAGCAACAAATAATGTGGTCTATTTGACACCAGTCTTCTGACTACAAACCAAGAAATTTAAACTTAAACTGTAGGGACAATCGCAGCATAAATCATGACAACCAAGGAAAAGAAATGTATCTTTTCCTGAAGGACAGGCATGTGCTGAATGCCTAATCTCACCAGTGAACACCCCTTTAAACCTTGCAGAACAGGAATGATTCGTTTGCCGGACTAGTACCTGTTGTCACTCATCAGCTCTGCCCTTGTCCTGCAAGAACAGCTGGGGCAGTGCGGACCCAGGGAAGGCAAGCCAGCCTCACAGGGAGGGATTTCTGTCACTTTTTGGTTTGTTTTAAAGTTTCTTTCCGGTCCCACCTAGCAGGTATTTGTCCCCTCTGAGTGAAAAGCTAGTTCTAACAATCCAACACAACATGGTTTTGCTGGGTACAAAAATGAGCATCCTCAGTGGGCTGAAGGGTTTTAAGTAAAGGTGTGACAGAATCTCAAGACCAGAGTCCATTTATGGTCCAGTCACAAGCAGCGTAGTTGAAATTGCACAGGTACATAATAAATAGATAAGTTCTCACTTTTGTCCCAAGTAACAATTTCTTAAATAAATAGAAAGAAACTGTTCACAGAATGTTTAGTATATATCTGCAGTTTCATGATTTAAATGTCTTTTTCAAGCAGTGGCAATACATATATGTATATATATAATATTAATTATTTAACAGGTTCCATGTTTATTGGCTGAGGGGGAAGGAAGGAAGAAGGGGAGACAAATGAAGAAAGGGTTCATGATATTATCGATTTCTGCAAAAATCATTAGTGTGTCAATGTCTCATTAGAGGCTTATCACTTAGCTGTTAAAATGCACAGGATAGAACCAACACATAAATTACATCTCAATAAAAGTTATTAAAAAAAAAAGGTTTCAATTATAGTATATTAAATCAGTTTAGTGAGAAAGTGGTAGAAAAAGATGTGTAATTTATCTGATTGTGTACTCTTGTTCCTGCTGTACTTTAGGAGCTGCATCTTCAAGATGGCAACATATTCATTAGAGTTTCCAAAGAAAAAGTGTTCAAACTGATATTTGAAGTGAAGACTCAGATTTCTTGGTCACACTTTTATTATCATTCCACTTCTCCAAATTTTATTTTCTTGCATGTATTGTAAAGAGAAGTTGTAATGCTACTTAATAAAATTAAAAGCCTTCCCCATCTTTTGTAAAACTTTGTCCAATAAAAAAAGTACAATGAAAATTGATCACTTAACCACTGTGTTATTGAACCACTGTGGACGCATGGTCACACTTGAAGCTAATACACCTGAAAATGGATGGATATCTATATTTATGTTCTTATCTGGGTAAACTGATATAGTTGTATTCATTTCAGTGCTATGCCCAAAGTTGGATTTAGGAATTCTAACAGTCATTTACAGAGAAAATAGGGAATGTCTCAGAAAAAGAAAAGAACAGAAAAACTAGAAATAGAATAGAATAGAACAGAACAGAACAGAATAGAATAGAATAGACTATTTCAGTTGGAAGGGACCTACAACGATCATCTAGTCCAACTGCCTGAGCACTTCAGGGTTCACCGAAAGTTCAAGCATGTTGTTAAGGGCACTGTCCAAATGCCTTTTAAACACTGACAGGCTTGGGGCATCAACCACCTCTCTAGGAAGCCTGCTCCAGTGTTTGACCGCCCTCTCGGTAAAGAAATGCTTCCTAATGTCCAATCTAAACTTCCCCTGGTGCAGCTTTGAACCATTCCCATGTGTCCTGTCACTGGATCCCAGGGAGAAGAGCTCAGCACCTCCCTCTCCACGTCCCCTCCTCAGGAAGCTGTAGAAAGCAAAAAGGAGGCACTTCTCCCTCACTTTTAAAGCTTTCTTCAGTGTTGTTTAAATAAGGTGGCTGTGTGTTTCTCTACATCATCTGCTCATGTGAATGGAATTCCAAGATATGGTAGGTCTGTCCAGATGTGCAGGATAAAAACATTTGATCAATACATCTGCTGCATCTTTCAGCATAGAAGCAATTAATGGTATTAGTATCTAAGTAATCATAATCAGAGTTCACAGAGCACCACATTAATTTGTACAGGGGAAATGTAAGACTTCTTGCAGTGCTGTTGTTTCAGATAGAATAGGACAAGAATGTTAAACTTTTTCTAAGGGGATAGTTGAGTTTCCTGTCAGCTGGGGATGAAATTAGGTTTGCTCGCAATTCTTAGTGAAATGCTTTCTGATAACAGTGACAAGCCTAGTGATTAAGAAAGATAACAGACTTGAGGTTTTGTTGTTACCTTTGTCCTGTGCCTTTATGTCACATGCAGGATCCCTGTGACAAAAGGGTTCCTTTCAAGAGTTACAGTTTTCTCTATTTTTTCTTTTCCTGCTATTATCTTTTCTCAATTCTTTCATGTTTGTTTCTGTCCTAATTCAGTCTTTCCCTCTATATTTTATTCAATGAAAAAGTCTTAATATCTCCCAACAGTTTCACCTCCTTGCCTTCTGCAGTATGTACACTAAAATAATCACTCCTAAGACAGTGAATATGGTTGCTAACAGAACATCATCAGGCTTTAGAGCTAAATATCACAATGAGATTAATGACAGATGGGAAATGCTCATACATTGCAGTCATGGTTTCAGTCTGTCTGCAAACACAGTTTGCATTACTTTATGTTTCGTTTTGAAAAAACCTCAACAGCTTGGGCTTCTTTTTAAGGTTAAGGTTAAAACCTATGAAATCTGAATATACCATTGCGACAATATTGAAGCAAAGCAAAGAAGCATGTATGTCCTGTTGGATGGGTTTCTGATTTTTTTCAGCTGAAAGCTCAAGTCAGAGATATAGGTTGTTTTTTTTGGGTTGTGGTTTTTTTTTTCCTACAGTCAGAAATAGTCCAAAATCCTTGGTTTACCACATTCATGTCAGACACTTAACACTTCTGTTTTTCTGAAACACTGGCATTTTCCATCAGAGGCAGGCCCACACTTCATTAAGATACTTAATCTGGAACTTCTAGGGAGAGAGGTCAGGTGTGAGTCTAGCTGCCTGGCAGAAGGAAGGCGGGTCCTCAGGGATGGCTTTGGCACTGTTGTACTCAAAGCCATCCATATCGCTTGGCCTGCTGTGCTCTCCACAACTTCCCTCAAGTAAGCTTTCAAACCATGTGTAGATGCGTAATCACACTGCCTTCCAGGCCACTTCACAAAGGTAATTTCTTTTTTCTGTACTTTCTGCAGATGTCTCTCCACATCTGACTCTATCACCCCAGTCCTTCCTAGCCTGGGTGAGAAAGATTTCTCTTGCTCTTCCCTTGTTCTGTCATC
This sequence comes from Cariama cristata, assembly GCF_000690535.1. NCBI lineage: Eukaryota > Metazoa > Chordata > Aves > Cariamiformes > Cariamidae > Cariama > Cariama cristata. The sequence continues at coordinate 17,951 of NW_009603313.1, forward strand.
AGGTCTTACAGTGGGCAGCCTACTAATGCAAAATCCTGCATTTTACTATAAAAGTTAGTCTTAAAACAGTCAGAGCTTAAGTCTCTCCATTACCAGTAAGTGGAATTAAAACAAACAAGTACACCAATTCTTGGTAGTATTTGATGACACGATATGCCTGTTAACACATGATGTACTGCACTGCTATTCAGAAAGCAATGTGTGTGACATGCAACAGATGCCCCATACTCAACACCAAGTAAATTTTGCAAATGTCTAAGTAGCTGCCTAGGCCCAGATACATCTATTGCTTTGCAGCCTTTGAGAACAATTACTAAAGAAGTCCGAGATGACATAGCAGCTACTGGCAAGTGTGCTTGGACTTAAGTTAGAAGGCAGAGCCTTGAGATTAGTGCTTATTTTTCTGCAGAGTTCTGATGAGATGAAGAGGGAAAGAAGCCAACCTGTCTCCTTTAGTAAGCTGATAAAAGTTCTTCCTTGCTGGGGCTGCTGGAGTTTTATTCTTATGATACAGTGAATAGGCATATGGGTTTCATACTCTTAGAAAGATTGTGAGATCTCTCCTAAGTCAGAAGAAAAGATTCTTTAAGGGTAGCTAGCATGTCTTATGTTCTTAGTACATATTGCAGGGTTAAGAAACCAGCACACTCTATCCTTTATGGCTGCAGAGATCACATGGCTAGGATTTCCCCTCAAGAGAAATATTTAGTTCATCCCAGAATGGAGCTTGTGTGCACATTAACATGTATGCAGCGTGAACAATGGTGGATTAGGACCCCAGCATTAAACAGGGAACAGGCCAATGTGATAGTACAAACATATCTTTTGAGTCTGCAACGTTCAGTAACACTCCACAATTCTTCTCTTCCGTCTTGTCCAAATGAGCTTCTCTTGGCTTGAAGCCATTTCTCCACGATAATGTCAATGGCTTTAGCAATGCTAAACAGGCTGTGCCTGTTCTCATCCTTTTTTTTCCTAGTTTTTCATTGTTACAGCTGCTCAGCCAAACTGTCAACAATTTATTTCCCACAAACTAAATTGAGCCAATAACATTGTAATCCAGTATAAATAGAGAAGCAATTGATTTCAATTAGGCAAAAGTTTCAGTGTTTCCAGGCTTGCAGCCAGTTTGTGGTTTATGAAATTTAACTAAGTTACAGCTTAATCAGTTTGCCACTAAAAAACAAATTCTAGCCAACAATATCCTGATGATAAAGGAGGAACATGAGGAATGGATAAGAAGATCTTAGTGATGATTTTTTACAACAGCCATACTAAACCATTGACAATATGGAATCACAAATGCAAGAACTCTACCGTTCTCTAGGTGAACAGAGGCTTGCATAATGTCAACCAGCAGACACAAAAAGTCACAAGGTCTGTCTTGCTGTTGATTCACAGTTACCTCAATGTGGAAAAGAAAGCCGCGAAGCAGACAATGCTCATACAAGCATGATCTAAGGCTTGCCCTGTAGTTAAGAGAACCAATAAATTTAAAAAGCTACGGTAGATCATCCAAATCTTGAAAGACAAGAAGGTATTATATTGGTGCTGGAAACCCAAGAAAAAGTGAAAGAGTCTAAGTGGTTTAGAATCAACAGAGATACAAATATGTAAATGAAATTTTAATGTTAATGAAGTTATGGAAAACTAAATGACTCCTGATGATACGCTTGAAGAACCATACTTTATACTCTAATGTTTACACTATTACAGAATACCAGCAATGCTTTTCAGATTATAATATGGGTAACACTGTTGGAGTAACAGGTGGCTAACAATTAGAAAGTATGAGGATTATACTCACAGAGATTTAATCATGATAACTTCACTAACAGAGAAAACTCAAAATAAAAGTGGTCTTCCTTCACAGCTATTTTCCCACACACTAGCCTTGAAAATTTTAAAAAGATTTACAGGATAGTCTGTGTGAAGTTTAAAAAGATTGCTCTAATAACTAATACATTGCAAAGAATTTGAAAGTAGTTTAGTCCAGTCAAGCCATCTCCTGTTTTTTGGGGTTTTTTTGTAACTGCGCATTTGTCCACTGCTTAGTATTTCTCCCTTCCTGTTCCTGTTAATCTGAGAAAGACACATAAATGTTGGATCCAAAGTGCAACTCGACAGTTAAAATGACAGTTAAGGACATTTGTAAAATGCAGACATAAAAGGGAATCTTCAAGCCCAAAGACAAGATTTGTGAAGGTAATGCGGTTGTCCTGCTTTGTTCAGTGTGTTGTTAGGACTTTGATTTAGCAGACAGAAGATCTGTGAGATCAGCCCTGCATCTAAGCAGCCCACTCTCATTTCTGTTACTCTGTGCACATAAAGAACACGCACAGTGATTATAAGGCATTTTGGGTCAAACTTTCATTGTGGATCAATAGTTTTGTGATTGTTGGACCAAGAAGAGAAAATCAGAAGGTTAAGTCTATAATCCAGTGATTAGAAGTGTTCACAGTGCCATGGAAAGTCAAGTGTGAACATATATCCATATTAAGGCAAAAAAGAGAAAAAGAATGACAGAGAGAGCTTCATCTAGGAGTGCTCAGGAGCCTCACAATTGGTCCATGTTCCAGAGACCTGTATTCAAAGTATTCCTCCAAAGCGGGCAACATGGAGATTTAAAAATAAGTTGCCTACCCCTGAATGCATCGTTGGTAATATTGCAGTTCATCTTTCCTCATTTAAAAAAGGATTGATCAAATCTAATCACCTCACAGCAGACCAGATAAATATCTACATCCAGTGTGGCTCATAATGTCCCCAAAGTAGCCAAGATAAAGCCCCATCTGGCTTGCTGGCTCTTGTGAATCTGGTTCAACTACACACTATATAGAATGCTTGTATGGGGAACTCAGTTGAGAGCTAAAGGCTGCAATTGCCTATGTCTGTCCTTCACTAGTGTAACTGTTAAGCCTCTTTTTCACAGCCTGGATCTCCAAAAAAGTTCCAGTGGGTGCTATAAGTCTTCAGCACTGGTGAAAATTATGATTAAACTCAGCAGGAAAATGAGAATAAGTAAATATGATATAACACCAAAGACATGAGAGATTAAAAACCAGCAAGAAAATTATTTCTGTCCACAAAATGAAACTATACCAGCCTCAGGCAGAATTTATAATACAGGTTGGTGAGCACTTGTAGTAAAGGGCTTATCTGAAAAATATATTTAATCATGAATTTATTCACTCATATAATTTATCATAAAACTATTTATAAATTCGTCAAACAGTTTAGCCAAAATAAAATTTCACCTTAGATTCACAAGACTGATGAGGATTGATGATATATTTCTTTTGCCTATCAGCCTGGTATGTGGGAAACCAAGTGACAAATTTCCTTTGAGCAAAGAATTCATGTTCATCCTGGGGTCCTGGAGGTAAGAATGACATCATCAGCACTCTCCCTTCAATATCAAATTCTTCTTTAGGGGTGGGTGGTCCAGGCTGAAAAGCACCACCACACTTGGGTATGAAGACTGCATGTTTGGACTGGAGTAGCATGATTGGCAACTCCTAGATTCAGCAGCCAAGTTAACTCCAAAGGGTTGACAAACCTTACTTAGGTCTCTTAAAAGGTACAGAAAGTAAACTCAGTTCATTGCTTAATAAGCCTACAATGAGAAACAGAAAGGAGAAGCAACGTAGTCTTCAAGAAAGCTTCATTTTTCTATTATTAGAACACAAAGCTGTTGGTATACAACAGCTTAGGAGCAGCTCCACTTTGCTCTCAGCTGGCCTTGCTGCAGGAAACCCTTTGACACCAAGAAATAAGAATAAGCTAGGTTTTAGTCATTCTACAGTGACATTTACCTCCTTTTTGTTTCGTACACAGTAAAATATATTGTGAGGATGCACGAGTTCTCACCAGTATGTTCTTGTTTTACCTGTATTGCAGTCTCATTACATTGAAGTAGTAATAGAAGACTATTGTGCAACAGAGACTCAGATTTCTTTTATGTAAATTTTCTCTACCTAAATCTACAGATTCAATGGGAAAGAACAGGGAAGAAAAAAGACTAAACTTATAGGCAATGGTGGTATGAATTATTATTGTTTCCATCCCATTCAGAGACCCTGTTGAGAAAGGTGCTGTAAAATTGCCACATTCAGCGAGAAGCTGTACAGAAGTCTCTTTGTCAACTACTGGAATGTAGTATCTTATTTATCTAACTCTAACGCTGTGCCTGAGATAAGGCTTGATTAATTAAAGGCTTTCTGATTCTTCCATAAAAGATGCTATGAAAGTAAAATAGTATGAGAAGAAAGCTCGTATCTGTACTTTAATTTAAAGTTTGTGTCTGTGTAATGGCTTCAACTGTGCATCAGCAATTTTGTAAATGCAGTTTGAGTAAACGTTATAAAACTAAAAAGAGCAGCTGTTAAATCTCTCAACAACATCTGTAACACTTCTTTTAAACATTGGGAAACCTGCTCTCTCTCATCATTAACTTCACTTCTTGTTGGGTAATATTATATACGATGGATACACCAACTGTCAGGGACACAAAAAACACTGTTTTCAGTAGTTATTTCCTTTCCACTTCAGTTGAAAAGTTTTTTTTTTTCTTTTTTGTGGCCATAATCTTAGCAGGGGTAGCAGTAGTACACACATTTTTCTTTCCCAGAGAAGTTAAAACCATGCTTTAAATATATGATTGGCCTTATTTAACATTATATGTAATCATAATTATTCTAAATATTCAAAAAATATCTGGGGAGCCAGTGAATATATGGAAATAATAAACAGGATGATACCAGTGTATTAATATTACTTTTACTAACACTTTAGATAAAATTACTGTTTATTTCCAAACAAAAAATTGTGTACCTTGAAAAAGCAGAAAATCAGAGTCCTTTTTGGCACAGTAAGTCAACACCAGAGTCAATAGCTTTGTTCTTCATTTATCAAGATCTACCTCTCAACAGTGAATTATGAGACAATATAATAACTCTACATCAAACTGTCTTTACTTTTATACAAACTGAGTTTTACCGTGTCAGTCTTGTCAACACTGCTGAATATTAATGTGAATAAAGTTAATTGCTGGGTGGATAAAGGTCTGATGCAGCCAAAGTGAAAGAAAGCACCTAACAGAAATCTGTCATTTATGACAAGCTGCAATTTATTTCTACTTCATGATATGTACTGACAGGTTTCAAACCTTACTCTAGTCTTTATCATAAATTGCAATTATTATAATTCACAGCGACATTTGACCCAGAGGTTGGGACCTAGTTCACCACATATAAAAGACTTCACATCTCAGGGAATTCATTTGCAAACTCCAGCATGTATTTCTCACTGTAAATCCAATTGTTTGCACTCAACACTGAACATGCGCAGTAAATTTTGTGACTTGCACTGCTTAAAAAAGTAATAGCACATTGCTTTAACTGAAACATGAAGTGCTTATGACAAAATATTTACAGATATTTAAAGACTAAGATTAAATTTCAAGATGACTACAATTATTAGTAAGTTTTACAACAGTAGGCACTGGTGACATATTAGCCTGATGAATTTTTCTGAGTATTTTTATAATCAATCATCAATTGTTTTAATAAATGTTGTTACTGGCACCATCAACAACACAGCTGAAGTTAACTCAGTTTAGTTCCTGAAATTTTGCTCTTCTATTACTCTATATAGTTTATAAGAAAACTGTTGATGAGTATTCAATTTTTGGACCCAAGCAAAATTCCCAGTTTGACTGAGTTTATGGTGACTGTCTCTAGATCCATAAACCTAGTTTTGAAGTCTGGATTTATTATAAGCCTTGTAATTTCTTAAGCTTTATAAATGTAATCCACAAGTACAAAAATCTCTCTTTAAAATTATATCACTTAGCTTTTTTTTAGGTAGCATACTTCCCCTCAGGAGAAAGAACTGGACCAGTTCTCTGTATGTGTTATGTGCCCTTCACATTTAAAACACAAGAGCAGTTAGCAGCTTTTTTGATGTCTGTCTCTCTGGTTCATTCTTTTCCTTATATTTCATTTCTTATACCCTGATTTCTGACACAAGTAGTAGCACCTGTGAAAGTAAGACTGTGATTTATGATTGCTGAGTACACTTTTAATTAACTACACAGGTTTATTTATCTTGACTGTACCTTTGCCTTTTCAGGCCCATAGTTTGTCACTAAGCAACTATTGATTTTGTTCCCTCCATAAAAGTACCTTTTTCACTAAGCATTATAATCTGCATTTCCGAAAAACCTCCAAATTTCCATTGACTTCACTGAGATTGGAATTAGTGTTCTCTTCCCACTTAGCCACACAATCGTGTTAACAGTCTAGAGACAACATTTAGAGAACCATAAACAGAGAGAAAAAAAAAAAAAAAGAGCCCTGATAACATTGCTTTGAATAGCAGAGGGGTATCTACTTCTCTTCACAGAGCACATTTTCGCTTGCTTCTAAACAACCAACATGCTTTGCTGAGAAACCGGTAGAGACGTCTGCAGCATCACACCAGGGAAATCATACATGGAGCACTAGATTAAGCTGAGATATAACATGGGTTTTGTTAGCTTCAGGCTTTCTGCAGATTCCTATCATGGTAGAGCACAGACTTGTAAGCTGAAACCATTACCAACAAAGTGCATAAATTGATGAATGACAAGGAATGGTATGTGAGGAGAGAGGAGCAGGAGTGCTGTTCTACCAACCACATGGAGTAAACGTAGAGAAGTTTAGGGTTAGCAGAGGGAGGGAGAAATACAGAATAGTTTACACTGTTTTAGATATAACTTACTGATATCATAAGATGTGTTCAATAACAACTGTAAAAGGAAGGCTTATAAAGCCGGCATTGTCCCGGTCTTAAAGTGATCATTAGCCAGCACCCTTTCTGTCATCCATTCCTTATGTAGCTATTTCTTTGTTATTGGTAAAACAGAAAAATAAATGCCTTAAATGTTGAAATGCTCTACAAACATTTAAAAATATACAGAAAGAGGGTCTTGATTTGTTTTCTCTAGTTGCATGATAAAGAATACTAGCTTTTAACAAAAATTCAATGGAATAACATTGTGGTGAAATTATTTTGTCTTAGTGGCCGTCTCTATTGTGCATTTCTCCATGAATTTTATTTGAAATACTGAAACTGTCTTACAACAAAAGGCATTTGAATGCTTTTTTCCACATATTTTTTTTCTGAGTGGTGCTAGAACTATTAAGATTGAAGAACTGCATATTGAAGGTTTATGCCATTATTTGTAGACATATAGAGAACGATAAGAGGAAAGAAATACTGTAACAAAGACAGCAGGAGAAAATCCGTATCTGAAAATTCAGATTCATATATGACCTTTTTAAAATAATTAGGTATTCCAGGGAGGATTCTACATTTCATTTTAAACATCCCCATTATTTGCAGTACTACAATCCATCTACAAGTTTACCAAATGAACAAAAGTAGTGACTTGGGTAGCAATGTGCGAACAGTAATATCTACAAGCATTTTTTCTTTGGTCTTTACAGAATCAAAAGTAATCTACAAAACAGTCTCTGATTTCCTCAAAAATATTAAACCTGCAATTTAGAGCTGTGGCAAACCTTCAGTACAAGATACGTTATATCCTTTTTAACCTGTCATTTTGACTATCCTTTGTCACAAGCAAACATTTAACCATGTGATTAAGCCTATGTTTCCACAACCTTTACCAAAGAAACTAGTAAAACAGTTCCCGATGCCAAACAAGAAAAAGCAGTACCATCATAGGATTAACACATTTCACATGCTCTCCCTTTCTGAATTACTTCACTTAAACATGCCTATACTTTCTGATATCCAGGTTATGTATAATTCAAAGTCCCTGAGGTACTGTTCTTCTTAGCTAAAAGTATCTGGAAGAAATGTTTATAGTTGATTCTGATTTAATTACTATGACCTAAAAATTTTTTGGCAGAGACTTTTTACAAATCCCTGCATATAACAAAGCTAGTTATAAGACCTACATATCTGGAATTCATGATCTTATCCCACTGCCTACTGAGCATATGTCTGAATAAAAACCGATGATAAATTATTTATTCACTAGAGCAATAGTAAGTCAAAGTTTGGACAGATGCAGCATGTAACCCATCTTCTCCTCACTGGTTGGCCCTTCCAAATATGGTCACGAAACATGGTTACTATAAAGCAACACCTTCTTTGGTCCTGAAAAGTGTCATTACTAAGAATTAAATCTTATTACCAAGAACATCTTTTAATCAGAATTTCTAAACACTTAAGAAATTAAGCAAATCCTTCAGCACTTGTCCATGGGATCAAATCTACTATACATAAACACCTTACAAATCTGCCAAAAGACATAAATCTGAACAGCAAGACCTTTTCTTCCTAGACATATGCTATGCTTTTAATAACAACCTGGCTTGTTTTCAGGTTTATCTTTTTGTAAAGGCAGACCTGAAAGCAAGAGCCTTGGAAGTAGTTAGAAAAACGGTGTAATCACTAAGGTACCATTATCCTGTCTCTTGTAGCTTTTATATTTGAGCTTCTCAAAGCTATGGACAGCAAATTACTCATTTGATACCTGAGCTGCATAAAGAAGATTGAAATCTGGGCTGTTAATGATCTTTTCACTCTGTTTGGGAGATTCTCTGTAAGAGCTCATGTGTAGCACAGATGCTGGCTGTCTACATTATTCCTAGGCACCCAACAAAATACAGAGGTGGAAAGTGTCATTTATCCTAGACACACCACTGCTGAAAGAAATCTTATTTCTACATGAAAGCTATTCTAAAGAAGGAAATGGTTTTCTAGGAGACCAGATAGAACTTGGAGAAAAACATTAGGTTCCTTTTTTATAATTTTTTTGTAGTAAGTAACCCACATTACTAGATACCTTAAATGAATAATCAATTTAAATGAAACAGAAATTTTGACCAGCAATTAAAGTGGTGATTAATAAGAGTATAGACAAATAAATGATTTATTCAAAACAAGATTATCCAGGTGGTATTTTTCTGCCTATTCTTTTAAAAATGCTTTAGACTGAAATGAAATGTATATGATAAAAGAGCACTACTTCTTATTTGGCTAAAGCCACAAAGCAATTTTTAAATTTTGGTTAGTCATTGCTAGATAGACCTTCTTACCACAAAGTTCCTCCAGGAACTCTGCGGAGACAGCAAAAATGTCGTCATCACTGATGGTACAAAGCTGGAGCATATGAAAGATTAACTGATATGCTGAAAGTCACACAAGTGTGGGAGATCTGGAAATTCAGTTGGGGCATATAGGCCTCATGCTGTAATCAAAATGTAACCGTCTGCCTTCTTCCCACTTCTCTTCTTATGCTTTTTCATTAACCAGTCAAATAAAGCTGTTCCAGCATGCCATTCCTAGTTTCAAAAATCATTTAGCATGTCATTAATTTTCTTCAGTCCTTTATCAGCCACTCAAGTTGGTGAAATGTGTATATGGAATTAATACGATTTTACCCTTTTTATCATCTTATAGATGGCACATACCAGAAAGAAGTGCAATCCTCAGCATCTGGTTCTGAATGGCCTCAACAGTCCTGTTTTAACCAAACCCAGACAGGGAAATAATACTATCTTTATCAAAGAAAAGGCTGATCGTTAGTAGAAAACCTTGATGAATAAATAAAATTTAAATTTTTAACTTTCTCTATTAAAAAATACACTAATGAAATAATTTCTTCTCTTTCTATCCTGCAAAGTTTTCATGCAGAAAATCTGTGCAAAAAAACCCAGAGGCAGATTTTCACTAACTGAAATGGTTAAGGGAAAGTCCTGTTACACTGCCCCAAACTTTTTCTCCAACAAAACAAGTTTAGCACTGAAAACCTGTGTGCTGTGTTGATAGTTACATTAAGTAATCACAACATTAATTTATTAAGTGCTGTTAGACAACTATCCAAAATAAAAAGAAATCTAAAAACCAAAGTTTATCTATGACAAAAGCAACCTCAAGAAATCATAGGGTTTTTTTAAAGTCAGAGGTAAAGTAACTTAGCACACACCATTGATAGAATTACAGTGTTAAAGGGAGGCAGCGTAAAAACAAAACTGTGCATTTTCTTACCGATTTTTTTCCAGAATCCAAATCCAAAGTAATTGAAGAAGAAAACCTGGGATACTGAAAGGAAAAGAAAGAAACCATTCACTCAATGAAAAGAGTGAATACTTTTCAGTTAAGTTAATTTATACAGTTTAACTTGGTTTAGTTTGGTTTAGTTTAGTTTAGTTCAGAATAAATAAAAATTTGAATGCATAAAGTTAATGGAAGCATTTTGTTTTGCTTCTCCTCTGATTTTAATAAATCTAACTGGTAAGACTCTTGCCTGTTTGGGAACATCTCACACAGTAGACCTCCATGACAAAAAAGTAACTTCAGAGATTTATAGAACAAAGAGATTACAAAACCTTAAAATAACGTTTGCAGGGGAATCAATTGGCTACACAGCAGTGAGATTTTTTCTACCAGGTGGCAGTAGATGAACATCTGCGGGGAAGCCAATAGCACAGAAATTTGCCCGACATAAAGTAAAAGAGCAATTTTGATGGGGAATTGTAGAATGAGCATATGTCTACTCCACATGGATATTAAACTTTGGATGACATTTTCCTTAAAAAAGAAAAACATCTTTTAATACTTCGTCTTTTGCTGTGGATTATCTGCTCCAGTGTTTGTAATAACGTGCGAATCATCCTTCAGGCACCACTTAACATATCTAAATGTAAAAAGATGAATTTGGAATATTCTCAAAGCACATACTGAATGAAAAGAGCCATTCTGCTTCAGCAGCAACACAAGAGACTTGTTTTTTATTACGCATGTGAAGTGTTTAATTTAAACTGTTAATAGTTAACCAGGCCTGGCCTAGAGCTATGCAGATCTGGGAAAAATATCCATAAACAAAACCTTCTGTACCTCCCTTCAATTCTTCTCTAAAGTGAAAGAGAGAGAGAAAAAATAATTCTGGAAAATATGAAGATTGCTTATGTGAAATATCTTTTTCCCAGAATGTGCAAAGAAAGAAGGTAAAAAGTTTATAGCTCATGCTGAAAAGCCTAGCAGCCTTAGGGTTACCTGTATTAAAATGTCTGGAAAACAGGAATACCTTACAACAGAGTTTGAAGTTGAGGTAGAGGTTCTCAGGGAGCATTCACAAAGCATTTATGAAAAAGGTATCTTAGATGTCTACGGTTTTCAGATATTTCGGTGTATGTGGTTAGCTTTGCACAGAGGAATCCCAGCCTCAGCATGGAGCCTAACTCCATCTCTCAGATTAAGTGAATTTGTCATTATTCAAAAGTGGTTTTACATGTTTTATTAATAAATGACACTAATAAAATATATTTATCATTCATAATTAATACGTCTCTTTTAATAAGCAAATAACTATTCCTTTATTTAAAGTTTTCAATAAAATTCTATTTTGGGGAAAAAAGGAATTATCTCTTTTTTTTTTCCCCTGCTTTTAAAAGATTCCAGAAATTTTATGGTTTTAGACTTGACATTTGATTAGCTAAAAATATGGGAAAATGCCAACATAATATACCTACCATAGTGAAACAATTTTAAATTAAATATTATAGAAACCAGACACTGTGTATTCTTCCATAATTAAACTAGCATATATACAGTTCAAACAGAAGGCAAAAGTTCAAGATCTTCTTTTCTTAAAGCATTTATATTTTCCACCGAAAGTAACTATTGTCCAAGGTTGTCTGGTGGCATACAGATTTCAAATTATTCCTAGCCCAGTGTAAGAAAGAAGAAATTAAATTTTAAAGAGAGTGAAAAATGAATTTAACTGGCTAACCATTCTTTCTCTAGTAAGGTGATAAAATATGTGCTAATAGACACTAATAAACTAAAAGAAAGAGAAGGGAAAAGAATAAATATTCTTAGCAATAATATGCTTAGCAATAGTTCTAGAAAAAGATAACCATTTTAGCCATTAGTTACTCAGAATGTAATGCTCTGAGAGTGTCTAAAATGGACAATAAAAATGATGCTGAGTAGTACCCAAAATTAAAGGGTATCCAGTATTATAGTATTGTAAAAGAAGCTTCCCAGGGCTGAAAAGGTTTATTTTCACAAGAATCTCTTAGGAATTCAGCAATACTTCCTTGACGACAACTGGTGACTTATTTTGTTTTCCTTTTAGGCCTGTCTTGGTTTGGTTAACAACAGATTTTAAAAAGTTGAAGAGACACTTAATTATTTCTCCTCCTTTTCACGGTTTGATCTGATGGAAACCTAGCTTACCAAAGAATCTACATTACCCTTTGCTGTTAATATACAGACAAAATACTGTTTCTCATATCAAAATGGAGTCTATTAGATTGTATGCAACCTTGGGAAATCATATCTCATGGCGGCCATAACTAATTGTTAATTTTTTTCTTTCTGTTGCCAAGTACTTTTGGATTACTAAACCAAATCAATGGTATTTAAGCCAGACTGTCCCAAATTCAGTGGCAACATCAGACTGATGGACTTCTTCACCTTTATATGACTTTGTCTGATTTTTAATCAGCCCAAGTGACCATGCTGGAATGAAATTTCTGTGGTTTAAGGGATCAGAACTAAGAGTCAAGAAGAGACTAAAATGGACCTAATGTAATTCACCAGTCCCTTAAAAATGTGCTCCACATTAAAAAGAAAAAAAACTTTAACAACAACAAAATCACTTGCTTATGTAAGGTGTTATTTTAAAATACTGTAACCGTTCTTTTCCAAAGAAACAAATAAGTATCTAAAAACTTGCTTGTCCATATACAGTTCACTCTCACTCCAACTGCAAGTTGTACAGATCCGTAAAAATGAATGGTCACGTAGAATGGGCAGAAGAACAAGGCAAATGTATTTCTTACACGTAACACTTGTTTAGATTTTAGTGTGGGTTAATTAAAAATCCGGGAAAGCTGATGTGTTGAAAACTTGAGTTAAATTTTAAGACTGCCACTTTTTAATAAAGTAATAAATGAAATAATGCAGGTTAAAGTTAATTCCTTTTTTTTTTTCTTTTACCAGAAAAAGTTAAATAATAAAGTAGTAGGATGATAAATGTTATTGTCTGGACAGTTAACGTAATACAACTTAAATGCATTGTCCTTGTACTTCCAGTAGGTGGCAGGTATAGTACTTCAAACTTTTAAAAACTCAACAAAACTTAATTTTTTGAAATAATAAGATGCTATTATCCGGGAAATTTTGCTTTTAATACAACAGGCTTTCCATATACATGTATTTTTACATTTAATATCCTTATGGAAGATATACCAAAAAGAAAAGGAATGTTTAACACAAATATATTAAAACCAAATATATTAAAATAGTCACAATAAAATAAAAGTCACAACTGGCAATTTTAAAATAGGAATTTGAAATAAGAAACTTTGTGTTTCTTTCTCTTTTTTATAAATCTGTCTCTTTTTAAGGCAATGGATATATTTTTTTCCATAAAGGTTTCCCCATCTTCATCATGAAACCATATCTTGTGTTCTTTCTATCCCATGCCTTACTCCAGCTCTACACAAGACAGAATAGCACCTGCTTTCTAAGTGGTTTCCCTAGAGATGTGCTGTCTGGTCACACAGCACTTAACGAAGCAGGTGGAGTCATACCACAAGCGTATTTACTGTTCTTGGTTTCTCTGCTCAAACTCACTATATGAATATTAATTATTCCACTTACTTCCTGTCTTGTAGCTCATATCCCCCAACCAACTCTCATTAAATTTCAGATGGTTTATCTTTGTCCTTAGTTAACCCTTCTGTCCTCTAACCAATATTGGCATTCATCGGTTTTCCTTTCTGTTTTCTTTCCATCCAACCTTCTCCCTGGTTTCTCATGTCCATATATCTGTTAGATTATTTCACTTCTTCCTCCACATTCCAAGTCAGGTCCAATCTTCCTCTCTAGTTCCTACCTCTCCTCCACCTTTCCCTGGAAAAAACACACTGGTATCTTGTTTCAACCTTCCTATGCAATCAGTTTTGGTTTTGGTTTTGGTTTTCATTTGACAGTAATTCATTACTCACCTTCAATGTTTGACAGTTTAGACATTTGATTGCCACCTTTTGCCTTCATTATTTCTCCTAGACTCAGGTGCTATGAATCCCTTCACCCCTGTTCTAAGATGCCAGCCTTGAATGAGATGCTTTCTTTTTTTCCGTTGTCTGGAAATAACAAACCAAGGTATTATGTCATATCATGAAAAAAAACATTAACAGATCACAGAATCACAGACTGGTCAGCGTTGGAAGGGACCTCTAGACATCACCTAGTCCAACTGCTCTGCCAAAGCGGGGTCACCTACAGCAGGTTGCACAGGATCGCATCCAGGCAGATTTTGAATACCTCCAGAGAAGGAGACTCCACAACCTCTCTGGGCAGCCTGTGCCAGTGCTCTGCCACCCTCAACGTAAAGAAGTTCTTCCTCATGTTAAGATGAAACTTCCTGAGTTTCAGTTTGTGCCCATTGCCCCTTAACCTGTCGCTGGGCACCACTGAAAAGAGTCTGGCACCATCCTCTTGACATCCACCTTTAAGGTATTTATAAGTATTGATAAGATCCCCTCTCAGTCTTTTCTTCTCCAGGCTGAACAGACCCAGCTCTCTCAGCCTTTCCTCATAGGAGACATGCTCCAGTCCCCTCATCATCTTTGTTGCCCTCTGCTAGACTCTCTCCAGTAGTTCCTTGTCTTTCCTGAACTGGGGAGCTCAGAACTGGACACAGTACTCCAGATGTGGCCTCACCAGGGCAGAGTAGAGGCGGAGGATAACCTCCCTTGGCCTGCTGGCCACACTCTTCCTCATGCATCCCAAGATAGTATTGGCCTTCTTGGCCACGAGGGCACATTGCTGGCTCATGGTCAACTTGTTGTCCCCCAGCACTCCCAGGTCCTTCTCCACCAAGTTGCTCTCCAACAGGTCAGCCCCCAGCCTGCACTGGTCCATGGGATTATTCCTCCCCAGGTGCAGGACCCTACACTTGCCCTTGTTGAACTTCACCAGGTTGCTCTCCACCCAACTCTCCAGCCTGTCCAGGTCTCACTGAATGGCAGCACAGATCTCTGGTGTACCAGCCACTCCTCCCAGTTTTGTATCATCAGTGAACTTTCTGAGGGTATACTCGGTCCCTTCATCCAGGTCATTGATTGAAAGGTTGAACAAGACTAGACCCAGAACTGATCCCTGGAGAGCACCACTAGCTGCAGGCCTCCAATGAGACTCTGAACCACTGATCACAACCCTCTGGGCTCTGCCATTCAGCCAGTTCTCAACCCACCTCACTGTCCACTCATCTAGCCCACACTTCGTGACCTTACCTATGAGGATGTGATAGGAAACAGTGTCAAAAGTCTTGCTGACGTCAAGGTAGACAACATTCACAGCTCTCCTCTCATCTACTCAGCCAGTCATGCCATCATGATGATCATGAACACATCAATATCTATTATGCTTTAATATTGACTCTCTTCCTAAATGGAGAAGCTCTAAATTTTGCCTGCTCAGTCTCACTGTGAAGATGGCAAAAGTCCAATCTTGTCAGTAATAAAAGGCCTGAGAGATGCAAGTGCTGATGGAATCAACACTGAACACTATGAAGCATCTACTGAGTTTCCTAAAGGCCTGTTAGCTAAACAAATTTTTGTGTTTTAAGGAAATGGGAAGACTTCCATATGAATAAAAAAGCTGTGAAATCTCCTTTTCTGCCTATAAATATGTGAATTGTAGAGTTTTTCAAGGAAAAGAGCAAGAAAGGTTTTTACACGCTAATTCATTTCCCTCGGCTTCATTCTTGGAAACCTTGCAATTAGTTTTGGCTGAATTAAATAAATTCTCATGCCAAACATGAAATATTTCAGTGAAATGGATAAATTAAATACAGTTATATGCAACAGATAATAGAAAAGTAACCTTAATAAAAAGCAGGAAACTTTAACAACAGGTGATGATACCAGATCTACATTTGATATGTGTTCATACAAAGCACATGTGGTAGCAATAGCCTTACAGAAAAAAGCACTTCTCATAACTTTCTCAGTGTTTCACCTGCAGTCCGCCTATTTCCAACTTTTGTCAGTGCACTGAGGTCACAGTTTGGATCACAAGAGTTGGTCTGGTTTGAGTAGAAGAGGAATTTCTAGTGAAGCCCACTATGTCTTTAATGCAATCTTATTTATTTATCAAAAAAGTACAAAAATCTGGGTTTTGTACACAGAAGGAATAAAATAGGAGATGTTATCTTTGTGTATGTTGCCATGCCTCAGCTAGCAATCAGAACAAAAAGCTGTTCCCACGCTTGTTTGTTTGGTTTGGGTTTTTTTGAGGATCAGGCTCCTGGCATTTCTTTGGAATTCTGTAGCATTTCATCCTTTGTGGTACTTTTTGCTTCCCCCCTCTCACACATGTAGACATAACATGCAATACAATCTCTTCATTCATCTGCCTTCAGATAAATTTTTTAAAAAACATTGAGAGGTTTCCTCTAATTATAATAAAAAATAGAGACAATAATTATAGATCAGCCTGAACTGTTTAAGTCTTCAGCCGGTAGCTACTTTTACAAGAAATGTTTCACTAGTATTTAGGACTTTTAAAAAGTGGAACTTCTTTAGATTAAAAAATTTAGTTTGCACAAATTGTTAAAAATTCTAGCTAATCAGTTTTCATTTAAATGTCTTCCTGCATATACATGTTAGATACATACATGCTATGCAAGATAACAAAATTATACTTACCATACAAATGTGAAAAGGACAACTATCTTTTTGGATAATAAACATGCTTAATGCTGATGAAAATACATGATTTTTCATTAGAACTGAGGAGCACTCTTAACTTCAGCCATCTTCCATATTTTTGGTCACTTCTTTTCACGTGGGGAAAATAATCTTTCCCTGAGAATATAGAAAAAAGGTAAGCAATAAAAGAATAAAAGACTTCAGGAAATAGGCCAAAACAAACAACGTTCAGTACTTAATAATATTGCAAGACTTTGTCAGCCTGATTCAGTCCAGAGTCTTGAATCGATTCCCTGTGAACACATCACTGTTAAAAAACGACAAGGAAGAGCGAATGGAGTTTTAACATGGCACTCTGTAGTCAGTTTATTTCACATGTGTTGAAGGCTAGTTGAGAAAGTGGAAAATTTTTGAAGATCTTGTCACATGCTCCAAATATGTCAAACAGATCTAGAACTAAAGCTCCAAATGCGTATTTAGGGATAACACTATACAACAATAACTTTTTTTTACATTCCGCTTGCAGCATGGTAGCAGCAAATGTATCCTGAATGCTCTTCCTTTGTTTGCCACGATCAACTGCAGAGTATTCCTGAGGAATTAATTTCCATCACATGTTTTTATTCTTTTTCATATTACCACTCAGCAGGACCACAACATAGAAAATTGCAGGAGGATTTTCCTATAATGGAAATCTTCAATATGCCACCAGTATACAAAGCAGCAAGCCCCCTAAAAGATACATAGTAATAAATGACAAAGACTTAACACAAAAGAGATACAAAGTTCCTGAAAACAAAACCAAAAAAACCCAGAAATTAACTTGTTTGTGTATTTTCAATAAACTGCACTGGGAAACTGTCTGGTGTTACTAGCAGTCTAGGAAAAAAAACCCAAACAACAACAACAAAACCCCAAAAAGCAGATCCAAAAGCCAAAACCAAAATCCCCCACAAATCATGGTTGTCAATATTTTCAGTCATTTTACTGAAAAGCTGCACAAACAGTTGTACTACCTTCTTTCCCCTGGCACATTCAGTTCATTCTTTTGTCACCTGTTCTGTCAGCAGATGATAATAAAAACTTTTTTTTTTTTTTCCCCTCCAACATGATCTGCTTTAACTGAAATGCTCCAAGCTGCTACAGCCATGTAGTGGAAACCAGGCCTGGCCTAATAGTTTTCCTTCATGCTCAGTGACAAACACAGCAGAGAGTATCACCACCTCTGGAGGCTCTGCCCAGCCAGAGCTCTAAAGCAGCCCAGGGCTTTTTGTTTACTTGTAGATGTCAAAAGCAAGTTTCCTGTTCTTTAGAGGCTTCAGCCAAAAATCTAATCATGAACACATGCATGGAAGTGGGAGCCATTAGTCTTAGGAAATTAACTCATTGAACTATGAGGAAAAAAACTCTGAAGTCGATGTTTACTGGAATTTTCAAAATCATTATTTGAAATACAGCAGCTAGCTCTCCCTGAAATTGAAAGTGTGATCGGACTAACAAGATCATTTTGAAAACACTATCAAAACTTTTTAAAAGCTTGAATGCTGGCACAAATTCCCCAGATAATGATAGCAGAACATAGGACTGGAGAACCTGTTTACTTCAGCGTCCCTGTATAGACAATGGAGAGAGACAAGCTGCTCCAGAGGGTGAGCCAGTTCGCAAAACACACAGAGATGCATATCTCTCACCATTGATTATCTAAGGAACTTAAAATAATTCATTTATAGAAGCCTCTAATAAATGCTTTAAGAAACATGGGATTCATCATCAAGAAGATCTCTAGTTTTGTAAGTTCAAAAAGTTTAAGGGGCAGGATAAAAAGTCCTTCAACACTAGTGTGAACCAGACATAGGATTTTGGATGACTTTTCAGCAGCACTGGAACACAGAAGGAATACTGAAGTAAAAAATTAAAGACAAACTAGTTTAATGTGCACAGACTTAGATATCTGGGATCTTATTAATCCAATTGTTCCTGAAGTGACTGTCAATCTTTTTCAGAACACAGACAATTTTCAAAGGGAGAACTCAAAAATAATAATTTTCTTGATATTACAAAGACTGGAATTTTAAATGTGAGCATCAAATGAGAACAAACATTCTCAGTCCTGTTGAAAGGTTTCAATGTTTTTTTCATATGAAAGAAAGATAACAGAATGACGAAAGACGTGTACATTGGAAGTGATGATGTTACAATCATCAAAGATGATCCTGGCCATGCATTTATTCATTTGAAAACAGAAAGCCTACTTGCCTTAATCACCACATCACCATGGATCCATTACTGTTGTGGGACATACATTGGCTTAACTATCTCTTCAGTACTGAGTAAAACTACCCTAACTAGGGAGGTGATTCTGGTAAGAAGGCCTGGAGCAGAAAAAAGAGAAAATAATAGTTTTAATTTTGAATTAATTGCTTGTAAAATAAAGTAAATGAAACTACTTCTCTTCTTAGTTTAGAGTCTGATAAATTGTCTGTAGGTCATTATACTCTGACATAAACCTGGAATCTGCAGGTTTTGCACATAAACTAACCTATTAAATTTGTCTTCACCTCATTGTAGCTAATTTAATTCCCAATTTTTCCAGGATAGCTATACCCAGCTGTCATGCATTGTCTTACATTAAGGCAATTATTGGAGCAAAGCACTGTAACAAATTCTCCTGTGTCTGTTATAGAGTCTCAAGTGTCAGAGACTGGGATGTGCCATAGTTGAATATTTCTAATGCAATTATCTGTCAGTCCATATGTTTCAATGCTGAATTTTTTATTATGTTTCAGAACCGGGCCAGATCACAATTCCTATCATCTGCTTTGGTCAGGTTGTAGTCAGAAAGAATAAAAAAGTCTCTGGTCTGTTAATTAGGAACTGCATGCAATAAGGAGCTGAGTGCTGCAAAACAGATGAGTGATTGGCCTTCATTATCGTGTCTTCTTATTCTTAACCACCATTTTCCCCAAGGCAGAACTGTACTAGTATTATGAAGATTTTTGATGCAAAGCAACCCATGTATCAAACTTTGACCAGGAAACATGGTGGATCTTCCTTTTATTCTATATCTCTGATGTTTAATTCACTGCAAATTAAGCAGTGAATTTAAAGGAGGACAAATTGCCAGACAAATACCACCCTGAGTAGGCTGTTCTTTGCAATATGTATATTTGAATTAGAAGAAAGGTCAGTTGCATCCAAAAAGAATGTTTTAGGAGTTTTTAATATCAAAAGTAAACCTGTACAATTTTCACAACTACCAGAAACTCATTAGAGAAGAATCCCATTGGTATAAAAGCTGCTTTTTTCAAATGTAGAATATTTACAAGATCTCAAAGAATTATTAAATTATTTTTTTTTCTTTTGCAGAAAGATTTATGTCTGTGGAAATGTCTTTAAGCAGATTACAGTTAAGTCCAATCCATTTGTCAGCCAAGATCACCTAATGATTCTTTTCAAACCACTTTTTAAACTTCTGGTTATCATAAAAAGACATTAAATTTTGCTATCCAAACTCCTTGCTTAAGTGTGGTATCTAAGATAAACCTCAATTGGATGAATTTACTGTAATTTATATTACATGCACATATGACTGTGATTGTTGAAGTTTATTGATTTTCTGCAAACATTTTTGTAATTAAAAATATGTGGTACTGTGGAAAAAGACCAGAATATGCATGCATATGAATTAAAATTTGTTTATTTAAAGTTTAAAATACATTTAAGAAATATTTTTGAAATCGCTGTCAAATATTTCTGTAAAGCTTTTGAAGTTTTAATAAAATGAAGCAGGACTTAAAAACAGAGTCATTGAATACAAAAAGTAATTCTATAGATCCATCTAATACTTTGAAAATACATTTTCAAAATGTTCATAAAACCCTGTCTCTCTTCTGCAAATAGCAATCTGTGGGATAATGTTCATGAACATCATGGAATTCCTATCCCTCCAAATATACGTTATTGTATTCCTGAAAGGAATACGGGAAGCAGGCTCAGACCTTTGCCATGAAACACTTCAGTTACAACAGCTGGACTTTGTCCCAGGCAGAATAAAGTTTTGACAAAGAGTTCTGGAGGAAATGTTGAACATCGATCTTCACGAACAGTATACAGAATAAATGATCCAAATGATCTTATTTCAAGAAGCACTTTGTGAGTGTTAACTAGAGAATTCAGAGCTTAATCCAGCTTCTTACCATATACTCAACATAAAGATTTAATTTAATCTAGTGTTATAGATGAAAATTTAAATATGCCAGACTCAGGAAATTAAAAATGCAGGTTGTCATAGCCGCTGGCATTAAGTCCCTTTGCAGAGATGTAAAATTTTATTAGAACAATGCTGTGAGTATATGCTGCTGTGGCTACAATGCAGTTAAGTGACAGTTGCTGTGAAAAACATAAAATTCAACTTCCCGACTTCTGCACACTGTTCACATCCTGTTAAATTAACACAAATATTTGTAATGAATATAATATTTGGCATTCCACACTGAATTGTTTTGGCTTTTGGAAAAACAGATGATTTTTCATTGGAAAGCACATACGTAATCTACCAACTATTGACGCCATTTAATGAAGTGCTGTATTTTAAGTTTACTTCAAATCTTTAACTATATTAATAACTAATATTTTCACTTCATTATTTGTATGTTTTGTCTGTTGCAAAATACCTAAAAAGGTAACATATTTGAAACTGTAACTGATACCTCTGGGGAGGGGAGATTGATTGAAATGAGAAAAAAAAATGTTTTCTGATCATTTGCTCCCCTCTTTTCCCTCCATAGTCCCTAAAGAGTTTCCAGTACAGCTTTGTACCAGTATGATTTGTATTTGCTTACTTTGAGATGCTGCGTTGTTGGTTGAAGACTTGCATCATTTATGAAACTTGACTGAATGTATTTGACTATTCTGGTGAATACAGAGAAGGAAGCTTATGATGAGGAACAGCTGCAAGGGTCTACAAAGCATAAAGATCAATCACCCTAATATTAAAGATCTGAGTCACTGGAGTGCTGATAAATATAATTAACTATTTCCTAGACCACATCACCTGAGATTAGGTCAAAGTAATAGAGACCTGCTGTTCGATGATCCCCTGACCCCAACTGTCATAGCTGCAATTAATATGGACCAACCAAACAGGACCACCTAGGATTTTAATGAGTCAAGCTTTAGACAAATGCCTGCTCTCTGCTACATCTGTGAGGACTTTCACATCTCCATGTCTTAAAGAAAGAAGATATAGAGTTATCTAAAACTAATATTGCATAAAATTTCTTCAAATAAATCAGATTTATGGAAAAACCCTTGTAACACATTTATCTAGACATTTATAGAGAGCTCTCTGCAATGTTGTGTGCTCAAGTCAGAACTGAAAGAAGCATTTGAAGGTTTGCACCAACACACATACATGCACAGTCTCCTCCTCAGAGGAGAGCATATTCCCTCTTTCTTGGCAGAAGGCAGGTGGCAGGGAAAGTCGTTATTGAGCTAATTTGATATTGGTGACACCTGAATTCAATTCCCTGCACTGTTATAGAACAATGTGGTCCATAATTTATGAGAAATTGTCTCAGCTGTAAAGCACAGTGCACTGGTATGAAATGGAGTTTTAAATAAATTAATTTGTGTCCCTCTAGCTGGCTAATTACAAAGTACAAAGCTTGTATGGATAGTAGTTTAAAGCAAGACTGCGTATCTTTGTTTTCACAAAGTATCATGAATTACAAATGTGTTTCATTCCATAATTCCTAATATGAGAATAATAGTTCTGCTCTGCTTTGCAAAGCTACTGTAAAAATATACTTCAAAACAGTGAGGTATTAAGATAGCATGGGATTTACGCTTAAAAACAAATAATCTAAAATACATTGCTACTCTAATACCTGCAAGGTAGCCAGTAGAAGTTCACTAATTTGTGTCCTTAGGAAAGACTTGTCTTCAAAGTAGGTCTGAAAAACATGAAGAAAAAGGGTATTTTTTCTTACTTTGAGAAATACTAAAAATGAGTCTTTACCTTAACCCATAATTACAATTTGAAAATAATGTGGTGGCAAAGGGACAAACAGTATTTTAAAAAAAATGTGTAGCCCATAGCCTGGATTAAATCACAAAGGTATGTTATCTGCCCACATCACAGAAAAGCTTGAATCCCTATATTCAGATTGTCCCACTTACAGTCCTTCTGAAAGCAAAAATCCCTTACCAGCTGTACAATTCAAATAACTCAACAGTTGCTGAATTAAACCAAAATAGGAAGTGGCTTTTCTTTAGAAGTTTTGGAGCAGCTTCCTGAAGTTGTATTGTGTGTTGCTTTCACAACACACGAAAACGAACTCTAACATCACAAAGGTTATTGAAGACTCTCGTTAGTCATGATCAGTAATACAGGAAAAAGCTAAATCCTTCTTTGTGCTGTATGCTGCAAAGTTGGCTACAGTGTGCCCATTGAAACAAATAATCTTTAACAAATAAATAATATTTTCTTGTGCCAGTGCAACAGAACTCTATGCACCACAGCATCATTTCTCTGCAAGCGCAGCATTCCATCATTATGGTTTTGGTATTAGGGATATATATTTACAAATATACACTTGTGGATTCAGGTACATTATCAGATTTTAACTGTGTTGGTTTTTTTTTTTCCTATTTTTAAGGGACCAAGAATAATTTTTTTAAACAAAAGTTATTCAGAATCAGGTTAAAAATTGAACAGAAAGAAATTTGAAACACTAAGGTGAAACATTTAGCAGCCTTTTCTTCACCTCTAATGTCTTACTACACAGCTGTGCTGAAAGTATCACAGTAAAGTGACACTGGTGGTACGCTGAAGACCAGATTTTCTGATTGTTCATAGACATTCACACACTAAGTTGCAGCTCGTACAACCTACAGAAAGAAAACTGCCTGGTTCAGAGGAATACTACTAAGAGAAGGAGCAGAGCAGACTGTATCAGAAGCTAAAGCTTTGTCATTGTTCTTTCTCTACACACATGCCCTGGTACCCTGCAGAATCTTACCAAAGGCAGCCTATTCTTTGCCTTATTAGCAGAGCCTCCAGGTGAAGATTGGAGTTGCTCCAGTAACTGTCATACAGAGAACATAGAGCAAATTTCCCCTTGAGGATAAACACCTTATTGAAAATGGTACTTCTGAGTTCACTCATTCTAGGCAGAAGGAACAGTTTCCATGTAAATTTATATTCAAGGCCATACACCTATCACAAAACCAAATGGACATATGGGGGTCAGTGCAGGCGATGGCATCTCTGCAGCTCAGAACATAATTTATATCCTAGTAATGGCCAGTCTTATTCTGTTTTTCTCTCTGTCTCTGTCGTGCAGAGCTGCAGATAGCCTTGTTACCCATTCACAAGTGGTACAGCTATTAGGAAAAAATGAAGGGAAAGGAACGTAGGGAAGTGAATGCAGTGCACAGCAGG
>NW_009603313.1:42170-51771 GCF_000690535.1 Cariama cristata
ATTGGGCACTGATGAACACCAGAGTTTTGAGGGACATGATGACATCAGGTACATACATGGCTGTCCATGATGCTTGTCATCAATGCATGCTGCAGCTGGTCAATGTCATCTCAGGATCTGATGATACTTGTTGCTACTCCAGCACCAGCTCTGTCTGGAAAAGGTGTAGCCATCTTAAAATACTTCAGGCTGCTCTTGCTTTAGGTGACTACTAAAAAGCACTCTCAGAATCATAAATTCAGCTTAAGTTCTTTACTCTGTCTCAGTTTAAGATTGCATGGAAAATTCTCTAGGCCCTAGAGGCTCCTTTTTACGTTTCCTTCTCTAGGAGATGTGATCCTCAAAGCATTTTTAAGTCTACAGTTGGATCTTTGTGCTCACAAAGAATCCAGTGAAGCTCTTTGTTAGTCTTGCTACCTATGCAAAATCAATTAGAGGACTGGGTTCTATACTTGGAACATAAAAGTATTTATTTTTTGTATTTATAAGACAAAATAGGTTATAGGTGGTTAGAAAGACACACACATCCAAGAGTTTGATAATCACAAAGATGACCATCTTAAGTTGTCTATTTTTCTCTCCTAGTTCTGGAGTTAGCAGAAAATTGTTGGTGCTTGAGAAACGAGAAACAAATCTGCCTTATAGACCTCTAGATGAGAGATTTCAGAGATGAATATATTATCATGTCTTTACAACATAGACCAGAATGTTAGCCTGATACTTTCTTGTTGAATCTAATAGTGTGTAGTACAAAATATACAACTTTTAGAAAATCATCCGCTCGTGTTTGGAAGATAGCCACATATGAATTTCTCTACTTTGAGCGACTCCAAAGGGCAAGATGAAAAAATGTGCCTTATTTCTATAAGTTTGATTTCAGCTTTCAGGGTTTTTTTAACAATATCTTTTTTATTAAAAAATCCTTTGTTCTTGATAATATTTAGCATGATCAAGATCAGAATACTTATGTTTATTTTTATAGTCTCCTGTTTGTCTATCTATATTGCTATATAATTTCACATTGTTATATTCTCTTATATCCCTGAAAGACATTATTCTAATCAAGTTATTTTTTAGACTTTCTTTGCATGCTTCATTGTGTCAAGATCCATTAAATTAAAGCATAATCAAACACCAAAATGTCTTCCTACACTATCTTACAATTTCCTTGTTTATATAACCCAGGACAACAATGCTGCAGCATCATGTAGAGCTTCATGTTGAAATGTTTGTCTACTATGACAAGGAAAAGATACTTTTTTTTCCCCCTGTGATTAAGCCTAAATTGTGGTTTAAATCAAAGGGCATTTTCTTTTATTACTTAAGGGATTATTCAGCAATTTATTCTTTTTTATGTGCAGTTCTTTTTCCGATCTTAGAGTAAGGCATAGGAACAGAGGTTTTGTTTCCTGTGTGTATTTATTCCTACAACGTTATCCTAAAGAAATGCGTGATGCAATTTGTGTAAGAGTGAACTTTCATTAAGTGATTTACAAGGCCTGTATGGAACAACTTCTAGTGTTCATATAGTATGTGGTTATATGGTTTACCAGTCTTTTATTTGTTGCATATGAAAATGAAATTAAATGTTTCTTAATTTGAATTCCAAACCGAAAAGCTATGATAAGATGAAGTTAGATTGCAAGACAGTGACTGTAAATGAAAGGAAAATAAAGTTCTAATTATCTTAAAACCCAGCCTGCTGAATTGTTAAGGTTAGATTTTTAAATCCAAACATAATATTCAAGTAAGAAACTATGATGCACAATTGCAGAACTCCTTGCAACAAATTCCTTTCCTGTGAATATTCCCTCTTTCCATTTTTACCTTCCTCTCTCCTGCAGGTTCCTTGGGATCCTCTGCATCATTCCACTCCTTCATCCTCTCCCCTCCTGAGTGAAATACTAGGTTCCCCCATCATGTTATTCTTAGCTCTGGTTTTTCAGTTTTATGCAGTGAAACCAAAGCAGCAGCAGTAACCAACTCTAATAAACATTAAAAGATCAATAACAATTTAGGTCAGAAATCTATTGATTCCCTGTTCCTATGGGCAGTCTCTCTTAACTCATTAAATCATTACAAGTAAAGAAACTCACACAAAAGGATAGAGGAGTGGTGTTTACCAATTGTCTTATATCTATTGAGACAATAATCCCACTGAAGTACTACCTGGGCCTGTATATGGTCTTAACATTCACGTAGCAATCGTTAAATACTTTAGGTTATTAAATAATTTAACTTATTCAGATTATATTGTACACCAAATTTTGTGCGTAAAAATATCAAACTATATAAAGTATGGTAAAACTAGTTCTAGTGGGACTAACTAGTCTGACAAGCTCAGTTAGCATCTTTTTAAATACCAGAGCAGAAAGTCAGTAGTCATTTAAGAAATATCTATCTCCTAGATAAATTTCTAGCCCAGTCTTAAAGCTGCCTGTAAATCTGTATCCTTTCCATACTATCAGGCATTGCTTAGATCATAAATAAGATTCTTCCTTCCTTACTTACCTTTGACCACTCTGCATGTTCTCTACCTTGACCCCACAAGCTTTGGAGACAACTGTTGACTACAACAGCTTATACCTCTTTCTTTAGGCTGTATCCGCTCACAGAAATAGTATCACACCCATTCCTAAAGGTCAAAATCATGCATAAATTACAACATACATATCTGATTCTGCGTGGGCAGTACTCTCATTCCCAGGACCTGGATTATTTTTTGAACTGCTAAAGAATTTCAGTGGAAATGACATGGAGGCCTAGACCGCAGCCACAAAAATATTAGTGTTAAGTAACAATATAACAGGTTGCTGATGTGTAAAAGAACAAAATTTGTAAATAGGTTATGCTTGTATGTATTAATAACTGAACAGTACTTCAATAACTTTGCTATAAAAAACCCCAAATTTAACTAAAATACAGTATAACTGATTTTCAGTAGCATACATATTTTACTAACTGAATTATTAATCTAGTTTCAAGAAAATTACTAAAATACAACAAACATACTATCTGCTTGTTGAAAATTATCCCCAGCTAAATAGTGAAAATCATGTCATCATTTCTGAAGAGGAAACAGCTGTTATACACTATTACAAAGTCTGACTCTCAGATCCAGAAATTTCAGGTCACTTCAGCCCAGAATTCTGTAGAATTGTATGACAATAACATTCAGGAGATTGTTTAGTGAAATAGTGCTATATAAGTGATTAAAAAAGTGTCCTTCACACAGAATACACTACTTGAAAATGATCTAAGTATCATTAAGAAATTTCTGAATAAAACCTGTGTTGTGTCTTCCTTTAAGGTACAATGTCTACCTCATGTCCAGTACTCTCAGAATGGGAAGCACATCTCTCACATAGCAGTTTTAAGCAGCAACGACCACCTTGCTCTGCAAGTACTGTGCTCCTAAGAACCAGAGAGCTAGTGAGGACAATTTGTATAAATATGCACAAACAATGCCAAGATACTCATGCTTATCTGAATGCATCAGTTATGCTATCATCAAGCCATAACAAACATCCTCAAAGCATACTTTGGGATAAATGAAAAATTCTGGGATAGGACAGGCTTCAAGTGTAGTGGGGTCAGTTTGGAGCACAGAGAAAAAACAACAAACAAAACAAAACAAAAACACCAAAAAACCTCTTCCCTTCCAAACCAGTACACTTTTTGCTCAAAGAAAAGAAACAGAGTATGCAGACATTTTACATAAGAAAGCTTTATACTGTAATCTTTCAGATCCTATATTAATGTTAATCTACCTTGTATGTCCATGCTCAGTTTGCCCAGAGACAGGCTTACATAGGCAGAAAACAGTTTTGCCAGCTGAAATTAGATTTTAACTTCCATTTCCAAGATATTAAAAAATTAAAAAAATCTGATTTTTTTGGGGTGATCCATTTATAAAAAATACTACATTGAGTTTTCTCATATTTTTAAACTTGAGTTTTGAATTTTTAAGCTTAATGTTTTTAAATGTTTTGTCCTAATTATCTAAAACATTGGAAGATACTACTCCAAAACTTTCCTTTTAGAAATGCTGAAGCAATTTCAACAATTGGAAACATTTTTAAAAAAACCAACCAAACAAAACACAACAAAAAACAACAAACAAAACAAATTGGGGCATTTACTGGCAGTATTCACATCAATCATTTAGATCTTAAAATATTATCATTTTCTCGTGGAAATAAGTAGTTCATCAGAAAATCCTAACCAGTTCTACAGTTAACATCTGCTGCTTCTCTCCAAGTAAGTTTCCAGGAGCTTATTGTACAACTATTTTCCCAGTATTTCAGATACCAGTTTCATTTAACTTCCTGGTTCAGCCCCTAACACAACATTGATCCCAGATCCAGTGACATTTGCATTTTCAACCCTAGTGTCCTTTTACTTTCCATCACAGTCTCCACATTTCTTCCCAAATTTCATTCCATTGTATTTACTAGTTTGTTTTTCTCTCTCTTTCTTAATTTTTTTTTTTAGAATGATCCACTTTTGAACCAAAGGACTTCCTCCCCAACTGTGTCCACTTCAGGAGAGAAGTTACAGGAGCATGCAGTCCACTTTAGATATAATTTCAGAATCTGAAAACAGCAGAAAGAAAAAATGGTTTCACTTTTGTACACCTGTCTTTATTAAAGCATGTTTTGCTGCTTAGTAAGAATGCAAATACCACAGTCTGTATTCAACTGTAGAAACAGGAAAATTCACATACTCCTAACATAAACAGATTTGGCTGGAAGTTCAGTGTTAAAATCTAAATCTACATAAAGAATATGTAAGCCACATCTAGACACAAGAGATACTCCTTGTAAGATTCAAGGTTTCTACTAAAGTTTGTTAGTTGGAATAGACAATACATTATCTGCATTTGGCAGACCATAATATAATGAAAAGTAACTTCTGGAAATATTGAACCACTGCCAACAGAAAAAATGTATTGGATAATGCTGTCATCCATAATGCCTTTTTTGCAAGCAGGTGGCTAGTGTAGTAACATCGTTAATAACAATGAAAAAAATAAACCTAGTAGGGAGCAAAAGAAGTTGTAGAGTATTTAGATAATTTTTCAAATAATGTCTGATAAACTTATAATATCAGGTTATTTAAATATTTCACTGAACCAATCACAAAATGATACTTACCTTTGAAGATTAGCAGATGGGTGAGATACTGGAAGATTCAGAGTAGAATAAAAGTATTTAGGTCATTACCAATGTGTGAAAGTAGTCTAGAACAATTGAAAAAAAAAAAAAAGTAAAAACTGGAAGGCAACAGTGAAATCAGTACCAGATCAGCACTGATTTGTTGTAAAAGACAAATCATGCCAAACTAATCAAATTTTCTCCTATGACAGAGCATAAGCAATAGGTGTGATGTATTCTGACTGATGAGGTTTTTGACACAGTCTTATAAACATTGTGCTGGGCAAATAGAGCAAATCAGGCTGGGAATAAAATATTACAAAGTGGACACAAAACTAGTTGAGTAATAACACCCAAAGAGTATGGGTGTAATGAAATTCCATGGCAGTCTGTACTTCATCCGTTTTATTCAATCCTTTACTAATGACTTGAATAATGACTATACCTTTTGAACTTGTGGATTATGCAAAAAGGAGACAGACTGCAAATGCTGTGGAAGCACTTGTAATTTGAATTCAAATGATCTTGACAAATTGGTGTAATGGCCTGGAAAAATAGGATGGATTTCTATACAGATATGTGCAATGTAAGATGCTTGTGCAGGAATAATCAACTTCAGCTATACAGAAATAGGAACAAGATAAGTACTTAGCAGGAAGAGATCTGGAGCTTATAATGGACTGTGCTCTGGATGAAAGTCAATATGCCAAGAAGCTGGACTGTTTGAAAAAATGGCATTGGGATGCCTGACCAAAGCAGTAAGCCTAGAGATGTGTGTGTGGTTCAGGAATGTCTGAGATGAGGGAAATAGAAAGGTTTTAGTGGTAGAATGCAAAAATGGGTACCAGCCTGATTCAGCAACAAAAAGTGTCTTTGCCTACTTCAACCTTTGTTGTGTTGTTCCAGGTTGAGGGAGGTAAATTTTCAAGGATGAAAAGCTGTTGTTATCTCCAGCAGCAGCATGGAAAAGTCCCTCTTCCACAGGCTCCTTGTCTGTGTGGAACAGCCTATGGAGTCCAGCAGAGGTGAACAAGTGGCAGTGACCTAAGGAACAAAGTGTTTATGCCAACTTCTTCCTTCTGAGGTAGAAAATACACATTTTTTCAAGGGAGAAAGAAAGATTACTATCTTTCCACCTTTGAATTCACGTGTGCTGTCACAGATAACAAAATTTGCCCGTCTTTTTTTGGATCCCATTAAGAACATAACAAACAGCTAAAGGCAATTATCTTCCACTCTGACCTTGGAAAACAAAGCATTTACCACTGTACTGAGCCCAAAAATCCTGTGTGTGAGCAAACTCTCAGTCTAAATTTGAAAACATTAAAAAAGTTTATCTGTCACTTTCTTTGCTTATTTATTCTAATGACTAATCATTTTCATGGTTAAAATTTGAGCTTTATTTCCAATCTCACTTTCTATCCAGCTTCCACAGACTGCTTCTTTTTACTGCTTCCTCTGCTTTAGTCCTATTATTTTCTCCTTGCCAAGATACACTATACTACTGACTATACTGCCAAGCAACCTATTTTTCAAAATACTGATCCCAGAGCTAGATATGACATTCCACTATCTACCTCACAAAACCAGCAGTAATCATCTCATTGTAATCACCTGTATTCTACTCTCTATGTAAACACATCAGACTAAATTTTAGGTCAACAACTTTGACCTAAAAATTAACACCATCCATGTCAAAGAAACTGCCTTATAGAATACTCTACATTGTTTAGGCATATCTTGCATTATTCTTTGCTAGGTGCTTGATTTTTTTTTTGAATTAAAACATATGCACCATATAATTGCTTGTGTTAAAGAGCAGAAAGATAAATAGATAACTGGCTGTTCAAAAAGCACCAGTTACATCACAGAGAGAGAAAGGCAGAAAGCAATAAAAACTTCATGAAGGGAATGTTTCTTACTCCCGATGAATAGAACAGAATTCCATCTATACAATGTAGTAAGCTGAAAGAAAAGAAGGTAACAGTTTCAGAAAGGCATCTAAGTTGAGGGTCAAGTATACAATCCATGAGGATTTACAGAAACCACTATTCACCCTTTATACTGTAGTAATACAGAGTAATTAGAAGTAGCATAACAGCAACTGTACCTTGAGGGCAGCTAGGAGAGGTTTTTCATAATGTGACGCTACAGTGACATCCTCTGCTGACTGCTGTCTTCCTGTATGTAGCTAGATGCATAAATGGCCTAGCTATGTGCAGCAAACTCATTTTTTTCCCTGCACCTTCATGTCACAGTTCATGTACTGCTTAATTGATCCGTACAGTTGCAGTGAAACCTAAACTTCCATCAGTTTTTCCAGGTGTGCATGTACAGATCGACTCAACCAGGCTTGCACACTGTACCAGGTCACAGGGAAGAGAACAGGCTGCTGTGTACGGTCTTTTCCCCTCCCTGGCATCAGCGCAATAATTCTCCCATCTGGAAGCATCATGAAATAGATGACATTTCAGTCAGTACAACAGGCCAGGTTGTACTCAAGATCACATCACATGATTTCACTTAATCCTTTTATAAATAGCATTCATATATGACTGGCTGACACAGCATTGAAGAAGTCCAGCCCTCACCTATTCCAACCACAAAGGTGTATTCAACATGGCCGATATGCTAATCAAATGACTCAGCAACCTACAACTTTTAAAAATACTGTAATCTTTCTTTTTGAAGAAAAACTTGTGCCCATGACGGCCCAAAGGATGTGGGTCTGTGGGTGAGTCACAACCTATGAGCTCTATCACTAGATTTCACACAGATGAGAAAATCAAGGATACATAATTTTCAGCATTGCTACTGCTACCTCTCCACTTTTGTTATTTTAAGAGTTACAAAAGAGTTGTAACGCAGTGTATACTAGCTACGGTCGTACACAGCTGTCATTTTTCCAAAAAAAATGTCACCATGCGACTCACGTCATAAAATGCTCAGTTATGTGACCCCATAATTAAATACGGCAAGGGCAGGACAGGGGGACAACCCATCATCCCTGTTGCCACCAGAGCCACATCTGCTTTTGCCACAGCAAGCTGTAAGGAACACTCTGAGAGTAGTTGATGTCACTTATAACACTACTGCATTCAAGGATCACCTGAACAATGAAGCAAGGCTGCAGGATCTTCCAGTATGCTTCTTTCAACAGCGGAGAAATAGGAACTATAGCACTCAGAAAAAACCTGCCACCAGCTACCTGATGTGGCCCTGGCCTTGCATTTATATTTGAACTTACGACAGCCATTCAGGGATGGCACCTGGGCTGCACATGCCCCTCCTGCTACAGATTCACCTATGGACCTCACAGTCCTCCCACGCTGACTCCTGCATAGAGTAGCTGGCTGGGCCACAGGATCATGGGAAGCTTACAGTACTTATAATGCCTCAGCAGGCTTTGACCTGGGAGTATAAATGTACATGCTTTAAAATATCTAAGCACCAAAAACGGCTAGTATGCAGGGAGCTGTAAGGAAACAGCCTGTCACAATGCTAACCAGCATAGCCAGGGTACACTACTGTATGGAAACTGATTCATTCCTAAGCAATACTGCAGACAACAGCAAAATTAAGTATAATTTTGAAGAGCAAAGCCAAAGAATGCGGTTGAAGATAAGGGTATAACTACTCATGTGATAAGAAAATGTCTACTAAGTGGGACTAGTAATCATCTTATTCTAGCGCTGCCATTTTCAGCGGATTTGGTAGTCTGTAGAAGATGAAGATTAAAATGCAACATTTCAAAAGAAAATTCACCAAAGAATACATGGATTCAAAAATTACATAGACAGTAAGGTGCTGTGTGTATGCAAATCCCAGGTGGGAAACAAGCTGACAACAGTAAAATGGGTCCTAATGAGACAGATGATCAAAATGAAACAATATTGCACTTGTGCATTTGGTCAAAGAAAGCGGTTTGTAAAGAAACAAGTCGTAAATTTGATCGACCATTGTGCTTACAAACATACATCTAGTACTGCCATCTTTATAGATGCCATATATACAGCTTCAGAGTTTCTCTGTTGGTACCTAAAATATTTACAGTTTGTGCTTCCATCGCCTTCACAGATTTCCAAGTGGAGACTAGGGATGGACCTTTTCGATTAAACGTTGCTTGCCATCGGTGCTGCTTGTGCAAACGGACGGAGCTTGCGCTGATTCTGAGAGCCGGGAAGAGTAAGTCGTTCTGGTTTTAGATGGCAGGGAGCTCCTCCTTAGCACAGCCTGTACCTGAAACTGGAAGCTGGTTTAGAGAAGAGATAGGTCCGAGCTGTCCCTTTTTTCTTCCCCAGAACCTACGAGGGCTGTCGGAGGAGGCGGCATGGTACGGCACGGCCGGCCGAAGCCGGGCAGAAGAGCCGGGGCCAGACCGGAGCTCCCGCTCTCCTGGCACTTCTTTCCGTCCTCGGGCGCAGCTGCCGCCACCCAGCCCGGGA
>NW_009603314.1:0-11892 GCF_000690535.1 Cariama cristata
TCTCTCCCCTGTCCAGCTGAGGATGGGGACTGATAGATTGGCTTTCCTGGGCACCTGGTGTCCAGCCAGGGTCAACCCACCACCAAGATAAATTCATAAATACTATGATATTATGTTCCAGAAAAAGATTTAAGAGCTATAAATACTCCTTTCTCAGAATGCCATGTTTCCTTTCAATTTGGAAAAAACCAATATATTCCATTTCACTTATTTACTAAACCATGTATATTCCAGCTCATTTATTTACTATATCAATTCTTAAGTTTTGGCCTTTCAGTCCCTTCCATGGCTATGTCTGAACAACCAAAGAGAAACACAACAGCACAGTTCCTACAAGCACACCGTGTCCCAGAGGAGGAGGAAGGTAAATCTCTGTATAGTACAGTTCCAGGGTTCATCCAAATGCAGTCCTTTACTGCATGTTTCTTTTAGGATAGGAAAGGACATGGTCTCCTATGAAAGGTCAGCACTCCTTAACCATGAAGATAATGCAAAGAGAATTTTGTGAGGGGAACCTCAGGGGTCTTTCCATTTCCACATGGAAGGATCCATATGGATCCTTTTAAAACAAACCTCTTACGGGGCACCTCTGAGTAAGGGAAACTTGGATGTCCTCCTCTCCAAAGAATGTGGTGCCATCCCCTCAGTTGAGGAAAGTTAATGCAACATATTTGGTCCAGGGAATTAACCTGAGGCTTTTGCACATAACTGAGGCCCAGAAAAGTACAACACTCACAGTATGCTGGCTACTGTTTTTTTTAATACAATCTCTTATTAATAAATAATTTGGCACAAGCCAAAGAAAACTTCATAAAAATGAATGGTTCTAGCACTTGCTGAAGAAATGCAGACAATCCCTCATGCAGAAACAAAAAATGACCCCATCATTCATTTCTCAGAGGGAGGCAGCAATTTCACGGAGTAGTAGCCACACAAGGGACAAAAACTAAGATCATCTGCATTATTATCTACCTCCCAGTTCTGTTCATCTGTATCTGATCAAAGAAGGTGTTCAAATTTATTGTGAACTTTAAACCCTTGTTGAGGTTCAAGACATTAAGTCAATAGGTTGTTGACCAACAGTGGAAAACTACACCTGAGCTGGTTTAAGGTCAGATGTGAAAAAATGCGTACACTTTTGGGGCTTGAGTTTTCTCTAGTTTCTTACACAAGAACAAAGATTAGTTAGTATCTATTTCAAATCATTATTTCATTTGTCAGTCTAATGCTCTGACTTTTCCTATGATGGACCTTGGCCTCTAGCAAGGTGGATGCAAAATCTCTTCCAAATATCAGCAGTACGCATATGACATGATGGACATTTTTCAAAACCTACTGCACCCCTACATTTTTCTTGA
Organism: Cariama cristata; assembly: GCF_000690535.1. Classification (NCBI taxonomy): domain Eukaryota; kingdom Metazoa; phylum Chordata; class Aves; order Cariamiformes; family Cariamidae; genus Cariama; species Cariama cristata. Next base: position 1,359 of record NW_009603314.1, read on the forward strand.
TTGCTCAACACATTGGTAGTCATTACTGTAGCAACTTATTTCAAGCCAAGAGATATAAATGTCTCTCTGTGCTGACTGGCAGGGTGCTGTAAAACAACGCAGCCAGCCAATCAAACACACATACTCTCTCTTCCTCCTTGGGAAGACAGTATATATTTTCAGTGGTATAGCTGGGACTGATTGCCATCAATCAAGACTTGGATTCCCACTCCATCTGCACCTATAAGTATGCTGAGTGAAAGGCCAATCTAATTCACAAGTATCATTTGGTAAACTCCTGAAACTTCATTAGATTAACTTTTTGGACAAAACAATAGAAATAATCAGTTCATCAATTCAGGAAAAGATCTCAAAAGCTGAAATGCTTCCAAAATTAGATCTCCTCTGGATTTAAAAGTAAGCAGATGGAAAACATTTGATTCTTATTTATTACCAGTTAAATTTATGTCCCTTATTTCACCGTAAACTACAAGACTTCACAAAAGTGTATCTTATTTCACTGATCTTTAATAACCTGAAAACCGGTAACAGAAACCTATAATGAAGCACCCCATATACAGTAAATTAAAAATAAATAAGAGACCTCAAAGAGGTTTTCTTCAAAAGCTGCTTCAGTTTAGTGTTTCATTTTATATATATACACTAAGAGAGAGACATCTGTAAACATTTCTAAAGTATAATGCAAAGGAACTAGCTATGTTATTATCTATTCTAAGCACATGGTTCAACATTTGTTTATGCAAGCCATATAATTGGAAACTCTGTCCATTTTCTGCTTGTGCTAAATATTCTGTGTATAAATACTTTTCATAGTAGATAAATAGGGTTTTTATTTAGGTCTTATCACCTTCATATTACATATTCATTGATTTCTAAACTGCCTTAAACAGCTCTGTAGATGTGAAACATTATGAATTCAGTTTTGGCACCTTGGTATTAAATTTGCATATCAGGTCACGCACCGCTTGACATACATGCAAAATTGCACTGCGGCTATTTTATTACAACCCACAAAAGATATTCAGAAACTGCATGCAGCATCAAAATAAATTAAAATGGATAAAAGACCCAATAGTGAGCCACATTTTTTTATTGTTTAGTAGTGCCTAAAGCCATTTATATGTCCTAGTCAATAAACAAAAGTTAGAGTAAAACAATTTTTAGTCTTTCTGTTATTGTATTTTAATTGTAGGGGTAAATATATTTCTTTGTCCCTTTACCAATTGTATCCTACTTAAGGCCTGAATTTTTTTAAATTGTAGGCTATAAAAAGTAATGTATATGGATCTCTGGCAAGCCTTCATGTTTCTCTGGGTATGTCGGAATGTATACAGACACGTGTATCAAGAGGCAGACATACAGAGCAATATATTTGTCTAGTTGATTTTGTATTTGAAATGGTTTTGTAACTTACTCTTATGCCAAGACTGCATTTGCATGGAGACTTTGCATTTATCCAAAGTTAAAAGTGCATCAAGCAATGTTGTTCAGATATTACAGTGCCCTCAAAATATACCAAGTAACTACATTAGGTGGTTCATCTGCAAATTACCCTCTTTATATTCTGTAAGCTGTAGCAAAGATATTAGAAAATTAAATAGTAGGGGACACATTTTCCAATTGCCCCTCACTAGGGCTTCATTTCAATGTCTACAACATTTCAGGATAAATAATTCGGCATTTCCATTCACTTGTTCCCAGGCCACACTCACTTGGCTGCTTAGGTAGCTCATCATGCCTGCAAATTGGGGGGGACTCAGGTGTCCTACAAACTCTCAGGGGGGTAGATGGTGCCCACGAGGCAGCTGTGCCAGCCCAGCACAGGTGCAGAAGGGCCGGGTGAATGCGGATGGCCTGGCCGCCTCTCCCAGCTCCACTGCCCGCTCCTTGCACCGCAGCCAAACGGATGGGCAGCATGAGGGGCTACCGTGCAGCTGGAAGGAGTTCCCAAAGAGCTGGCCAGAGCTTGCGCTGGGAGCTTCTGCTGCATGCCCCACACCACCGTTGTTTTTATCATCCTTTGAAAACCCACAGTTCCCTTCCATGTAGAAGTAGGCAATACAAGCATCATCTTGCTCTATTTTGGGTAACAAGTACCTGTGAGCACAAGAATGAGACTGTCTTCCTCAAACAGCTCAACCCCAGACCCTGTGCCAGAGCACTGGGACCTGCTGCATCCCTGCAGACTGGCAAGGGGTCAGGCAGAAAAGTGTTCCAAGACCCACAGCTGTGCACACACCATTGCATCCCCCCACTTCTCCCATGTGTGCCACGGTACATGGCAGAGGTGACTTTTCCTACATGTGTTGTACTTTACTACTAACGACCCCTAACCTTGGGAGATCCATTAGAAAAAATGGCTGGAGGGAGTTGTTTAAGAGATACAGCAGTGCCTTCTAAATTGCATATTCCATCAGATCGGGGCAACAGCCCAAATGAGGGAAATCCTGTAATTAACACAGAGCAAATTTGAAAGCGCATTTTACTGAGTTGGTCTAACTCAAGTTAACATGAAAATTAGATGGCAGAGCACCCAGATAAAGACAGCGACCAACCTTCAGCCACAGAAATGAAGCAGGTGATGCTTGCACCAGTCAGTATCTGCTGGTGGGCCTTCAACCAAAACTTCTGTCTTCTAAGTCTGCCCTCTTTCTTCTCAAAACATCACAAAAGGAACCTGAACCTCCACACTCAAGAAAAACATTCGCTGAACTCAGGGGAGAAGGATCAGAGCCTCATCTGTAGTAGCTGGCAGAGATAGACAGACCTTTTAAGAAACCTGCACGACGGCAGAGAAAATCTAAGCTAATCAGGACCACCATCTTTATAGCAGAAACCTTAAAAAATCAACATAATATAACAAATTGGTTCAAAGCACTACTACAGACCACCATGCTAAATTCCCACATCCTTAGCAGTTTGTAAAAATGTTTAATTTATGTTTATGTATTCTTATTCAAAATGTTAGTTAACAGCCTGTAGGGACCTGGTAATAGGATCCTTTTTTCTTTTTTATGTTTATTAGCTACATTAATGACTGTTTCTGCAATTCTGCTACAAAGACTTGCGTTAATGAACGCCAATTAATTCTGAAATGATTTTAAACAAAGGGTGATGAGAATAACCAATCAAGCATGACAGTGTAAAGAGCAAGCAAGCTGCTGTGACCTAATTTTTCTGTGTTGAATCTTTGCTGTCAGAGTGCATTGCTATTCATCAAGAACACCTATAGATTTTGCATCTACATGCTACAATATTATAATTTTGGAAATGCTCTGTTCCTTTTCAACATGGGAAATTACTGCATTTAAACTACAGGTTTCAACAATATGACTCACAATCTGCAAATACTTCAGAGGTCAGGCATACCTCCACCAGCATTAGAAGTACCTTACTAATTTCCGCTTCTTAAAATTTAACATATGAAGGCTGGCTCAAACACTTGGAACATTTGGCCTTCCAGACAGAAATATAACAAAGAACCATTTCTCTGGTTCACACTGTTTAATTAGGGGCATAATATCCATCAATCTATTTATTTGTTTATTTCCCACAACAAATTAATCTTTTAGCCATTTAATTCGATTCACAAGGACCTCAGTATAAAAGAATTCCCTGAAACCAGCAACAGGTTGAGTGATTACACTCCTGAAATAACACATATATGTGTGAAATCTGACCTAAAAAGTAAATAGACCATGCAGGCAGATATGACTTATGTGCCCATTGAGTGAACAAACATTAAAAAAGCCATCCAATACTATTCTAAATTTAAACAAAATGAGCTGAAATTGAGAAATGCCATTTGCATTTTCACCCGGTATCCACTTAAGGTATGTGCTTCCACTACAAGAGCCTTTCTAATAACAAAAGCTAGATATTTTTAAGTTAAAATTTCTATAAATCGTTGTTGCGGTTTAACCCCAGCTGGCAACTAAGCATCACACAGCCAAAACCATTACAATCATACAGTGTACAAACAGATCGAATTCCACCATTTCATTTTGTAACAGACATACAGTAGGGAATGGACCTTGCTTATTCATGGTTCATTCACAAATGTCCTCTTTAGTCCCAACATGCTAAGTGACATTATCACACAGTAAAAAGCCATGCTTATTGGCAGTTTTTCAACTGGTGATAACATCATTGTTTGACAAAGATGCAGAAAATCATTAAGCTTACAAACAGACAAGGCCTCTACTGAAGGAATTACTAGTTTGTTCCATGAGTCTTACCACGCCTAGTGCTATGGGATCATACTACGGAAGACAGAAGAATATGACATGGATTACAAAAGGCACTACTAAATGACAAAGTACCCAGAAAAAGTTCAGCAGTAAAAACACGCTTTTGTGAGTTTACTAGCTGGTGTCACAGACAGAGTATAAAATGGAATTAGTGAAACTCGGCAGAAAGGGTGCCCCATATCCTCAGTGACAACACAAACTGAGTAATTACTGACAGCAGTACATATGTGATACTACGTCTTAATGGAGGGAGCATTTTATCAATGTCTACTGATCTTTGTTAGTCATGATCCTTTGTAGGCAGGATCCACAGCTATCCCCTTTCTTCACTCCACCTGTACAGTCAGCTCTTTTGTGAGCTTGTCTTCAGATCTCCAGCCATGCTGGCATCCCTCCTGAGCTCGTAACAGGTACTCCAAAGATGGACCTCCAAAGGTCTAAATCTTGATAAAACGTAAGTTAATGCAGCCAATTAATTTCCTTAAGTACGGATCTTCAGCTTTGGTGCTGAAGCTGAGGCAACTGCTCCTTCCATCCCTGGTCTCAGAAAGAAGAGGAGAGAAATGTACATGGGACTACACATGAGGTTCTGCTCTCGGAGGGCTACACCTGGAAGGATTCTTCAGGTGTCCACTAACCTACTTCAAATCCAAATCTCAGATCAGCATTTATCCTCCTCTTTGCAACTGGAGATGCTCTCACTTTCCCATGGGGATGTCTTTTATCCCTCAGAGAAGCACAGCTGAAGTAACTTCCTTGGAAAGAAAGGGCAGGAAAAGAATGAGACAAGAAGCTCTCGCATACAAATCTTTTTGTTCAGTTCTCTACATGCAATACAGAGACACTGCTATTCTCAACATAGTATGAAAAACATTCTTCTGAAACAGAGCAGTAGGCTTCACTTGAGTAAAGGCAGAGGGCTGGATCCACAATGCCACAGAGGCACATAACGAGATGGGCTTTGGCTCCTGTACGAAATACAGGCACAGACTGAGGCTATGTTCAGATGCCGGCAATCCATTTCAACCTCCTTCCCTCTAAACAGAGTAGATGCCACTCCTGACCTACAGTGCTCGCTGATCCGTCAGTGGCATTCCTCCCTCAAACAACCAACAAACTATGTTCTCAACTTGTACCACTCCTGGCAAACATTTTGGTGGCATGGTGTCAGGGTTTTGAGAGCCCCAGTATCAGCATTCAGCAAATCAGGTTTTCCAGTGTCCATTTATTGAAGTCACTCCATATTGTTGCTGACTGATTCATATTTATAATGATAAAAGATTTGCATTAACATCTAGCCCTCTACAAAGGGTTTATTACTGAAATGCCAATTCAACCACAGCTATAATGACCCTATTTTATAATGCACACATTTCAGGCACTTTTGCAAATGGTTTAAAAAAACGGAGCAGTTAAATTACGCTGCTAACATAATATGAATGTGTCATCACACCCTATCAAGCAATTTCATATCAAACAATGATGTGATATGGAATTTCGCTGTTACAATACAAAAGGAGGAACTTGGAGAAAAAAGTGAAACAACAGATATTTCAGCCCTAAGGATTCTTTATTTTCAAACTCTGAGTCTTCAGGTTTTTCATCATCATATTTCTGTATGCATTATACCACTAACAATGCAATATACAAAAAGGACAAAATGTCAACCCTCGATGGAAATGAACTCACCACGCTTCAACATCCAACAATCAGACCTTGCTTAATTTAAATGTGTTAGATCATCAGTCTATTATTCCTCCAGCTTTTTATAATGATTTCTAACACTGGCCAGACATTGTACACCTGGCTGGAAAATGTTTCTTTTTAAACAATGCAAGAACTAACCAATATGTAAACCCAATAATTAAATTACATTTAGCCGCTGGCCATTGTTATTCTGCACTACTTTCCCACTGAGGGAGCTATAGTGATCCGATTTAAACAGCAATCTAGCAGAACACTTTTCATTGCCCATGATTGTTGTGCAGAGTAAATTGGCTCAAGTCAGATTTGACTCTAATTTGGGTTTCAGAACAGTTAATTCGAACGTAACCACCTATGGAAAGGCTGTTAACAAGAGGTGTCTGCACTGGAATTCTTCTCATAGCAGTGCTGTTTAAATCCAGCAACAAGAGCTCCTTATAGATCGTGTATGCTTTCTAGCATGCCACTTGCAATGTTGTGCATGGCAGAAAACAACTTATCAGATATTTAACAATGTCAAAGGAAAATAACATGGATGCACACAATGGATTCTTGCTATATGCATGCCAAGCAGAAGTAAATACATTTCTTTTTAAAGATGTAGCTACTATGTGACTTAATCATCCCAGTATTAAATGTACCTTAGTCCTTTATTGTGGTATTTTGGTATTTTAGTGAAGCATGTAGGGGCAAATTCTGCCCATTCATAAGTTACCAAGAGATCCAAGGAAATATCTAAATGCTGAATTTCATCATCGTTAGCTATTACATTAATAGCACTAATGTCTTAAATCTTAATATTCTGGCTCATTAGCTTAGGTAAAAGACTATTAATATAAAAAGGTGTATTTTAGCCAATCAACAGAATTTATAAAGGCTTTTGTTTTGTTTTAAAACATTGTCTCTTTTGCAATATTAGTAGTTAGTACAGACACTAAATCATAATAATTCTATAATTAATAATGATAATATCATCTAACAATATAAATGTAAGTTCTACTATCACTTTGCTCAGATAGTTTAACTTAATTTTACTCTATCATAAATCAAGCCTGTTATCCCTATCCATACCCAGTTGGTTGATGACTTTTTTATTTCGATGAAAAGTACAACAAATTTAGAAGAGGCTGAAGGGAATCTGTGGGTTTGTTGGTTTTGGATCTGTTTGTTTCAAGCATACATCAAGAAACAAATTCTTCTAAGAAAGGCTCGGAAATTGGTCTTTTAAGTAACAATGCTGCTTACATAAAGTAAAATTAAAAGTATACAGAACATATCTCAACAACCAAGATACTCCAGTGGTCAAAGCTCATTCTGGATGTCATCTCTAAGCAGGTGGAGGAAAAGAAGGTTATCAGGTGTAGTCAACATGGATTCACCAAGGGGAATTCACGCTTGACCAATCTGATAGCCTTCTATGATGGCATGACTGGCTGGGTAGATGAGGTGAGAGCCGCGGATGTTGTCTACCTTGACCTCAGCAAGGCTTTTGACACTATCTCCCATAACATCCTCACAGGTAAGTTCAGGAAGTGTGGGCTAGATAAGTGGACAGTGAGGTGGATTGAGAACTGGTTGAATAGCAGAGCTCAGAGGGTTGTGATCAGCACCAGAGAGTCTAGTCAGAGGCCTTTAGCCAGTCGTGTTCCCCAGGGGTCAGTTCTGGGTCCAGTCTTGTTCAACTTACCCATCAATGACCTGGATGAAGGGACAGAGTGTACCCTCAGCAAGTTCGCTGATGATACAAAACTGGGAGAAGTGGCTGATACACCAGAAGGCTGTGCTGCCATTCAGCAAGACCTGGACAGGCTCGAGAGTTGGGCGGAGAGGAACCTAATGAAGTTCAACAAAGGCAAGTGTAGGGTCCTGCACCTAAGGAGGAATAGCCCCATGCACCAGTACAGGCTGAGGGTTGACCTCCTGGAGAGCAGCTCAGCGGAGAAGGACCTGGGAGTCCTGGTGGACAAGTTAACCATGAGCCAGCAATGTGCCCTCATGGCCAAGGTGGCCAATGGTACCTTGGGGTGCATTAGAAAGCATGTGGCCAGCAGGTCGACAGAGGTTCTCCTCCTCCCTCTACTCTGCCCTGGTGAGGCCACATCTCTAATACTGTGTCCAGTTTTGGGCTCCCTAGTTCAAGACAGACAAGGAACTACTGGAGAGAGTCCCGCAGAGGACAACGAAGATGATGAGGAGACTGGAGCACCTCCCTTATGAGGAAAGGCTGAGAGAACTGGGTCTGTTCAGCCTGCAGAAGACTGAGAAGAGATCTCATCAATGCTTATAAATACCTTAACGGTGGATGTCACGAAGATGGGGCCAGGCTCTTTTCAGTGGTGCCCCGCAACAGGTTAAGGGGCAATGGGCACAAACTGAAACTCAGGAAGTTCCATCTGAATACGAGGAAGAACTTCTGTACTTTGAAGGTGACAGAGCACCAGAACAGACTGCCCAGAGAGGTTGTGGAGTCTCCTTCTCTGGAGATATTCAAAACCCACCTGGACGTGATTCTGTGCAACCTGCTCTAGGTGAACCTGCTTTGGCAGAGGGGTTGGACTAGATGATCTCTAGAGGTCCCTTCCAACCCTGACCATTCTCTGATTCTGTAAAGGCAGACTTCTGGTATGCATCTCATTAGAAGTCTTCTACTATCTGTGGTGCCTAAATGCAGTCACAAACAGGCAGTACAGCACAGATTGCTAAGCAGAAATCATGCAAACAGACTATTAGAAAGGAGAGTCCATTGTGATAATGTTAGAGAAGTAAGTTCAGCTCATTGATACACAGTAAATCAGAGTCAGGACCTACACTCTAAACCCAAATGAAAATTCTCCATGGTTATATACAGAAAACACCATTGATTCTGATGGAATTGAGCCAAATCTGCAAACGCCATTTCAAGACTCCAGCTACAAAGTGAAGCATCATTAAAGCATCAGTTACAGACACTGCTGTGGCTCCAAACTCCACTTGTGCAGTTTTGGGGGCAAGGAGGCTGTTTTCTATTGTTGCATTAAGAATAAAGAGTCAAAATGTGCCCAGAGTTGTACTTTAATTACTGGGAGTAGAAATGCATTTAAGAAATACACACTAAATACGTTATTAACACGATTTCATTTGAATATTATCCTTTTGCATCTTGCATTGAATTATGAACTGCATTTTTAAGTTCAGTTGTATTTAAAATAATTAGCCATAACAACACCAACATTTTATTTTACAATTAAAATATGTTCCTTACTGTTTTTCTTGTGTACTTGTTCATTTTCCCCCAGACATAAGTAATATGTAGACAGATACATTGTTTATTTACGACCCCAGTGACAGTTAATGTGGCATATGTGCCTACAATGTTTGACAGATAAAATGAGTTATTTACAGAAGCTGGGTTTATTATGTATGAATACTGAAGCAGCTATAGTATTTTGAAACTTCTCCATTTATTTTCCCAAGAGCTTGTTTCAGTGAAAGTTGTGGTGTTTTGAAGTGCTACATAAGAGGACAACACAAATACTCAGTCCAGTCCAATCTATAATGCAGATCTCATCAATACGTGCTAATTTCAGAGTGGTTCTTTCTGAATTTAGGTCTTAATCCACACACTACTGAAGTCAATGACAAGTCTTCTCTAAGCAACAGTGGATTTGGAGTTCAGTCCTTAAAAACAAAATCTCTGCAGAAGAGTAGGTTCACACCTGGGTCTCATTGTTTGGCATATTATGGAGTAGGTAAGGGTGAGGGGGGAGAAATGAAGAACACTTTTCATCTATTAATCTTAATTATAAAGGGCCAAAAATTGTTTCCATTGAAGCCAAAAATAAAAATTACACTGATTTTGGCAGGAGCACAAATTGATCCTCCTGTAGAAAATGCATTGATTTTTCCTTTTTAATAAATAAACTCAAAAGGTTAGACACCAGATTTTGAAATAATTACTTATATCTCTTTTACTTAAAGCCAAATGTGGAAGACTGATGTCCTGTGTGGATTTTTGGTGGGTTTTTTTGTTTGTTTGTTTTTCTTTTTCTCAACAGTCTCCTTTACTCCATTTTCTATCCTTCAGTTTTGGAATGGTTCAGAACATTCTCACAAAAATGCTGCAGACAATGTCAGTGGCAGTGATCACTGCTTACTGCCTTGGGTCTAAACCTGCTGCCTATGAAGTGCAGTGCTTGTTGTGCAAGCATGTTATGCAAGATGTTGCAACTTTAAGAGCCCAGTGTCAAAGGTAATCCCTAAGGAGACTTGCGTAACAGCCACACGCAAAAATGCCAGCATTGGCTTTTCATTGTGGGTTGTTGGTTTTTTTTTTAAAAGAAAAGAAAAAAGGAACTCCCTGATTTTCCAAGTATTTTTTTCCAAGAGCAAACTCCATAGAGCTGTGCGCACATTTTGCTTTATTTTCAAATGGCTTTATACACATTCTATATAGTATATATTTTTATACACACATACAAACCCTTGCCGTAGCTATCCAGGTCTCGAACCTTTTGGAATCCTTTCAAGGAATATTCGTGCTGTCTGTTGCAGACAGATCTGAGTTATCTCAGCCTGTGTTTCGGGGGGGGGGGGGGGGGGGG
>NW_009603314.1:11915-12651 GCF_000690535.1 Cariama cristata
TGAAGCTCTCAGCACAGTTTATTAGTTCAGACACAGAGCTGTGGTAAATGCAGTCCTGTGGCTTTTTTTTCCCCCTCCTCCTTCATCAGAGCAGAGAGAAAGCAATCATTCACTAAGAAAAACGCTGTTCCAAAATATCTGCTATGTTCTTTGCCCAATGTGACACTTAATCCAAGGTGAGATGTTGCTACAAGGATGTAGGATTACAATAATCCATATGCAAAGTCCAGCCATCACCACCATAAAAATACATGAAAAATGGTGGGAGAACACATTTGAATACATTCTTTTATACACAAACACAAATACAGATGCTTTGGTTCTACACCTTATACATGTGTACTATAATCACCTCAAGGTTTAAGAGCAGTTTGCTAACTCAAAGCTTCCTAACAGAAGATATTGGATTGTTTCTCAGGTATGAAGCACTCACTTAAAATGTTCAGGCTTTTCTATGACAACAGAGTATAAGTTGTGCTGCAATCGCAGCCACAGCTATTGGCAACATTCATCTGGTGGTATATAAGAGGAAACTGGAGTCCGGTAGAAGTCTTACGCACATCTTACCTCTCTTTAGAGTGGATGTATTAGTGATCTGATCTAAACACACATTATTGCAGTCACTGCCACTCCCTGCAAATGGTGCAGACAAGTCACAGCAAGAGGCTAAGACAGATGAGAAGTCAGCCAAGAGAATATCCTCCAGGTTTTCCATTTGTCCAGGTGGGCATTCATG
>NW_009603314.1:12682-39049 GCF_000690535.1 Cariama cristata
CTCCTCTGGGCAGCCAGAGTCCAGCACCCTGCACCTGGGTGAATACCTGCCTTGCTCTTCCCTTGCACTTTTCCCCTTCTCAGGCCTTTATCTTTCTGTCATGTCAACCAAGGCATGCACTGATGCCTTCACTTTTCTGCTCTTCTACTTAGGGATTACAGTGTCTTCCTCTCCCTCAGCTCCTGAGGCACACAGCTCTACTCCCTACCCTGGGGACAACAAGCCCAACTTTTCTCCTCCTTCTCTCCTCTGGCTCCTACACTGCAGACTGGCACCCTTCCCCACAGCAGGGGAAACAAGTAGGTGCTGGGAGCCAGGGGACACCAGCACTGTGGGCAAAGCTGATCTTGCTTCATTTTGAGAGAGACTAAGTGTGAAAATAGCTGTGGGAACACAGAGGAATTTAAGAAGTAATTGTACGATCCCACTTGGCAAGAGACAAACAAGCAATACCAGTAAATTTAAGCACTGAACAGAACAGAGAGCATTCAGCTGAAAACTAATTTCCTTGGGTCTCGCTTTTGGAGAGAGGGCCAGAAATGACAATTGTTAGCACCTGTGATATTTGTCTGTATTCAGGGCCAAAATTAGAAACCAGATACAGTGAAGATGTCCACGTGGCTTTATGTCACTGAACAAGAGGCAGCAAAATATGTAATTCCTTTCCACTGTCATCATGTGTGATCTATTGTGAAACCACAGCACTGTGCCAGGGAAAGCCTTTTCAGCCTCTGTATTGCAAGTGTAGATGGAGATCTAAGGGGTCATATGACTGTCTATGTACTGCTTATCTATAATTTTACATCTGGATTTGTAGACATGCACATACACAGAGAAAACAAGCCAATGATATAATGGAAAAATTATAACCTAGTAATCTGCAAAAGCTCAAGTTCACAAACCCAGTGCAGAAGTCAACTTTACTTCCAGTACTTTGAAGGAACAGGTACCCACAGAAAGGAAAGTAATATGAGGTGTGCAAGAACTCCACAAAGAAGAAACTGGTTCTGGAGAAGCCCAGACAGAGGCTGTAGCAGTTGGAAGTCAGGTAACGTATTCTCAGCACGTTTTAGGCGTTCCCCCATGTCCTCTGCTGCAGCCTCTTACTAGAGCTCGTGCCTTCAGTTCCAGCTGCTCTTGATTGACTCTCCTGTTTTGCCAAAACAAACTACCACGTTTTTACTTGCAGAGTTGCCTTCAGCCTGGAATCCGAGTCCATTGGTGAAAGCAAATCCACTTCTCTTTCTATGCCCAGCTGCCCCTGTGCCACCTCTGTGCCTGGGACAGCCATGGAAGTACCACTGCTATGCTCCACTGCCATAGGCTTGGTGGATCTCTGGACTTCTCTCTCTCTCTCTCTCTCTCCCCCCCCCATTACAACAAAATACTATGAGTAATCCTGAAGAGTGCTAAGTAAATACTATCATCATTATACATAAGTTTGCTATCATAAGGGAGTTAAGTTCAAGTAAACTTTTTATTAAGGGCATGCCACAGAGATCGCATCTCTTCTTTCTGCCTCTGGCTGTTGACTTTAAACCTGGAAATCCCACTCAATAAGGATTTCTGACAGCACCAAATTCCAAGGCAGCTTGCAGTAAAGCACTATAATCTATTAAATAGTTTAAAGCCCAGCTCACTGCAATCACATCTTTACTCACCATGCAGTGCCCCATGTTAGCTAATGGGAAAAAGAATGAAATACAGGGCCTTATGTGGCCTCGTTAAAGGACAGTCCTTACAATGGCTTATGTATGAACAGTATTTCCTATGCATTTGACACAAATAGCCTTTTCTTCAGCGTCAGAGCTGTACATCATCTTATTCCAGCTATTTGTTCTTGAACAAACATATTTATTGTGGCTAATGAAAGGGGAAATCCCTCTCTCTGTTCATGCCTCTGTTCCCTTCCGTTCTTCAGTGACCTGACATGTGCCTTACCCTAGAAACCAAAATGACTGAAGCAGCCAAGAACATGGAGAATTGTTCTGGGCTCCCACTTCTGAAACCACATGCAAGATTTGTTATGGAAAATCTCCCACGTTAGGCTGTAAAAGTTTGCTCCCTTTTAACATGCTTAGTTATGGAAGTTGCCTCCATCACTTAACGGAAGTTTTCCCTTCTCAAAGAGCTAGACTTAGGCTATCCCTGTACAAGTGCAGCCTGTGGTGAGAAGGTAGAGTCTTCTCCGTTCTTGCCACCTGCTCATATAGGTGTTTACAGTTCTTATAGGCAAGCTATAGAAGTGAGTCACCCTTTCTATAACACTATGACAGTTAATTTTATCCCAGGTCACTACCTGTCCTAGCGCCAGAGAATTAAGCTGTATCTACACTAGTAAGAAGCACAGTACGAGTTGATCTGTGGAAAGAGCTGGTGCCAAGAAGCCAGTGAACGCTGTGTGCGCTTCCTGGGGGAGAGGAGGCGAGAGAAGGGGCTGCACGGCACCAGTTTGACGTCTCCTGAGCACCAGAGAGCATCTGGAGCACGTTATGGGCATCCCTACAGAGCTTCTCTTGTTTTCCTTTCAACGCAAAGAAATTTAGTTCACATATCCTGAGACCACTCCCCAATGAACCAAAGAGCAGCAACTCGGGAAGATCAGATTTGTTTCCAAAGTGTGTTCCTAAGATAAACTAAAATGCTAACAGAAATGCACCCTTTTTCCTTCTAGCATCTGGCTCTTGTAACCAACCAAAGTCAATACTAATATGATATTCCTGATTTAGCTAAACATCTGAAATCTGGTTGCTTACTTGAAGTCTTCATTATAGCTAAAACACTGCTTCCAAAAAAGAATTTTAAGTAAACAGGCCATCTCTCACAAGATCTGATACTTTAAGTCCGTAGTCCCAAGTATGTAGAATACTAATAAAAACAGAAAACACATTATTATAAAAATAAATCAAATATATTCAATCTATCAAACTATATTAAAAACTGTAGCAAATAATTTTCTTGATGAAATCCAGGTGCAGTTACATCTTAATAAAATGTGTTTACAAAAACAGCATTTGCAAATTTTTATTTTTCTTCCTCTGAAGGGCAATAATTCTCTCTATCCCTGCTACATCCTACTCTTGCTGCTAGTTCTAAATAAGTCTTATTCAGACTGATCATTTATGGCCCAATTTTGCTTCCTGTATTCAAAATCAGAAAGCCTTAGTCCTCATGTGGCATCAGTGGGATTACTTGCACAGCAATGCCAACATCAAAGGGTAAGACAGGGCTAACCTGGTTGTATTTTACAATCACCTTTACACCCCCTAGAGAAGGGTCTGCTCCTCAGTCTGGTTTATTTTGTTTATCTGGGGTACAGCGAATCAGGTATTTTATGTTTTAAGAAACTGACAAGAACTTGTTTATCACTACATGGAGGGGAAAAAGCAATAGCAGTCGTAAGTATAAATTTAGTGGGATTTAAATGTATTTCTTTGTATTCACATGCAGAAACTTTTTGAATGCAGCCCCGCCTCCATTCCACTCTGCACAGTCATTTTCTATCTGGCGGTGGAAGAAATATTTCAGAAATATTGACAAAGCCCTAAATCCCTGATTTCCAAACTTGGATCTGCAAACCATTTGTGGTCCATGACACCACAGTGCATGGCCCTCGCCATGAAACCATGTTAAATGGTGACCTTTGTGATCATGGTATTGTGCAGCAAATGATGTGGCTGCTGGGATAATTGCTTTGAATAAAAATTACTCTTTTTAATATTTCCCTAGCTAAATTTGTGCCATATTTCATGTCAACGTGTAACTGCATGTCTTGGTGGGAAACCATGATGTTACAATCTCTCTTTCTTCCCAATGCAAAATATACTTCACAAGGAAGCCACTTAAGAAAGCTACTCCTGGATATAAAGAGAGGTTCAAAAATTAAGTATACTCAAGTGCCACTAGTCACACACGTGCTAGTAGAAATTAGATTTTTTTTTTTTTTTTTGAGATGTTTTTAGTTTCTGATGATGTGGAAGTTAGAGTTTCTTGGCGTCAAAAAGGATTAAGCCCCACAGACGTTGGTTACTGACCAGGTGGTGAAGCCTTCATTCAGAGTGAACCCTAAGTAATAAGATCCAAATCCTGACTCCTCCAAGTCACCTGAGGATGTTTATGGGTTTCCAAGTTTACAATGGGTATGTGTCAGTGTTTTAACATATTTATGAAAGAATTATACCAATATTTATATTCAAAATACTGGCAAATGTAAATGAGTGCCGGCATATTTACAAACAGCAGAAGTAATTGCCAGCTTGTCTTGTGGATTTAAGTGTCACAGCTTGCAGCTCAGTGAAATATAACCCAACGAGTTTACACATCTGGGGGATGTAACAATGGAAAATTATTCTGAGGAAGCATGCAAGGGAAAGCAGCATGTATTAACTGAAATATGTTCAGACTGGCAGTATTAATTGGCAGTATTAATGGGGATTGAGGCTTACACCTATGATCACTGACTCCTCTCGGAGATCTTTGCAAATCCAGGCAAAAATAGCCTTATTAGCCTGGAAAGTGACTGAATCTGTACTTACCTTGCCTCTTCCTCACTCTGCTCCCCAAACCTTTTCTTTACATCCAATGTTATTTTACAAATGGCTACTTGAACAGCAACCATAGAAAAACTTAAAATCAACACCTACCCTCTTCTTAAGTTCCCCGCACTGGATATACACAAAATCATCCCCACCAACGTGATTGTGGGAGATCAACCCCAGGATGCAACTTCAGAATACCTCTTGGAGGTGGTTTCTACATATTCTTTTGTCATGGAAAAGAATGGTCATTCCCTGCCTAGGAAGAGAAATGGGTCCTCCCTACTCTGTGGGCCAACCATGGCCTCTATCCTCAAGAGTCAGGCATCTATAATGCTACCATAGATATCTCTACCTCCCTTGTGTGTATTGTTCAGTTTCATTTACATACTTAACTAAATTATGCTATTCTGCTGTTCTCAAGACTCAGCACGAGGGAATGGGAAGCAAACTTTGCAGTGACCCAGCAGGAACAGAAAGGCAAAAGTGAATTCTTCTACTCGCAACAGGGGACCTGGTGTTGGTACTTGCTACATCATCATGATTTTCAAAGGAGAAATTTTAAAACTTCCTTTGGCCCGAGATGAAACTTTTGGCATTTTTAAGCTGTTTTTCCTCTTGCTTTATTATATGAGGGAACAATTTAATGTTTCTTTTAAAATGGGAAATAGTATCTCTCTCTCTCTGCCATAATGAAAGCCTGTTTTAGATTGTTTTATTACACAATTTTTAAATGCACATTGCCATAGCATTTCATAGGAATGTATTTACATTTACCTTTCTAAAACACACAGGATAGTATGTTGCAATTAAAAGCCCACAAACTCAATCTGATATTTCTTCTCTAATTTATTCCCAAGCCAATATGTATTTTAATGTTGCAAACCGTTGCTAATTAACACATGGAAATATTTTAACATGGATTTTGATTAATTCCATTTAACAGTGTAACCAGTGCTAAAACATATGTGGTGTGTCATTTCTTTCTTTTGAGGAAGGCATTGGCATTAAATCTTTCAATCTTCCTGAGCACCAAATGCTAATTTCAGGAAGATTAAATAACAGACTGCAGCTACAGTTTCCTTCCTTTACTTCCCAGAAGGTGAAATGAACATATTTATGTGGGAGGAATTTCTTTACTGCACAAGCCAAAATACAGAAATTAGATTTTATTTTTTTTTCCCCCAACATTGCTAATACACCAGCAATCGCCTGCCAACTAAATAACTTTAACCTATATCTGCAGTTCATGGAAAGTCGCCAAGTTATATGTTCAACTTTCTTTCACTCTGTTTTTTTTTTATTAAAGTATTCCCACATGATGTTTTCACTTGCAGCTCCTAAATGCTTTTCCATACTTGAATCAGAGACTACTAGCTTATAGCAGGGTGGCTCTGGCCATAAAGCCGGAAATGCTCGTATAAGACCCTCCTCTGATTTTCACACTTTGAAGGTATGTTATAAATATGAATCATATGGTATTGCTCTAATGGTTTAAAATCTGCGTATAATTCTGCATGCCAATGAATTAAGCATACAAAATACCCAGAAGTATGCACGCGAGTAAGCATCTTAGGCATGTAAAAATGCAAGAACACAGAGCAGGAGGAGGTTGCCTTCTGGACCATGGGTTAATTGCTTGCATATCGCATACAGCTTTTCACAAGATGGAGTCTGATGAGCTTAAGAACAGTTAAGCACTTCTACTCTTGCAATTCCCACCAGAAAGCCATCAACACCTGGGAACTGTAGTTCCTCTTTCCTCTATAGTGGGTCCAGTTTCCCTGTGCTCACTTCCACAGTCCATCCTCTGCTTCATGATCAGCATGTTCCTACTGAAAGCTGAAGCAAAGGTTCACTGTATGTTCAGATCACACCTACATCTCCTTCATGTCTACCACACCTCTGTTGCATAAATAACCTTTTCCTCTTATTTTTTCCCTAGGCCTTATTTTACTTGTTGCAATATTCTTTGTAAATCTTCATTCAGCTTGACAAAATATGGTACTATCCCTCCTCCTTTACCTTTCACTAGCTGTATTTCAGTCTCAACTGCTAAAACAGCATCTGAACAGTGGTTTGTGTTTAGTTTCCTATTACCTCCACAATACCTAATCACACTTTCTGCACCATTCAGCTGTCCAGATTCCTGGCATTTCCAAGAGAGCATTCCAGTTGTTTCTTACTGATCTACACCTACCAGATAAAGCAAAGTCCTGTTTTCTACTTGACTACCATTTTCATCAGGGTTAGAACTTTCTTCTCTGAATCTACCTTTATGCCCACTGATTTTCTTGTATTTTCTTTATGCCTCTTTTTATATATTTAACAGGTGTGTGTTGGATGTAATGCTTTTATCACATTCACTAAATGAGTGGCCCTGGGAGAAAGTCATTAATAGCTACGAGCAAGAGTCCCTGCTCTTGTTCAAGAAGCAGAGGCTGCCCTAAGAAGCCCCAGGTTCAGTCCCAGCGATGATTCACAACAGCTGTCATTGCCCATGCAAAAATGAGTGCATACTCTCTTGCCTGTACCTTGAAAAACACGACTTCTGTGTTCTCAGACTATTTAAAACTTTAATTCCTGCTCTCTAACAAAGAACAGAAGAATTTATGGATAAAATATCCAAAAGTTACGACAGGAAAGAGCAGTGAATATGTAGGTAGTTTCTTTCAAACTAGCTGTGTGTTACTTAAAGGTTTGTGTCAGACAAAATAATATTTAACATAGCTTACGGTGAAGTTAACAAATGGCCGCTCATTCTAGCATGGAAGGCCAAACGCCAATACCCGAATACCTGCCAATCTTGTTCTCAGTAAGAAGCATGCATGCTGTTCATTTGGGGGCTGATCACAGCCCAGAGTGAGAATATACATCATAAAAAATTCAAATACCTGAAAATGGCATTTTCTTATCTTTTCTTAGATGAACATTCTTTGTTTTACAGTTCACAGAGAATATATTTATTAAAGCAGGTCATGTTCCAGAAAAGTATTAACAAATAGTGCAAAGGCTCCAACTTGCTGGACTGGTCCTAGAAGAATGCCCTTGTTAGCTGACAGCTAAGCAGACTATCAAGATCCAAGAGCATCCTTCCTTATACATTTGCATACCAGATGGATGGAAACAAGGTGCTAAAAAATTAGCTCTACTAACTTCTAGTCATTATTCAAAAAGTACATTGCCAGTCAATGTGAAGATATCACAACATTTAACACAGTTTTTATATGGCTTGTGATGTTCTTCCTTAAATTAATGGGAAGAAGTAGAAAAGGTGCAGTTTTAGTTATGGAAAAGCAGGCACAGTAATGCTTTTCCATCAGATATCTGAACAGTGTTCCTCTAAGGGTGAAGAGTAAATATTATAACCCTCTTTCCTAGTCAGGTGCAACAAAGCACCGAGGACCACTCATCAAAATGAGAAACAGGACTGATAAAGATTTCTGCCTTCTGTTTGATTAAAAAACCTCTACAAATTAAATGGGCTATAATGACTTTGAGAAGTACCAAAGTGACCGTCCCATAGTCACGCACCAAATCTACTGGCAGAGTTATGAATACAGCCTACAGTCCCCCTGCAGCCGTTAAATGATGCCTCCACATCTTTCCTCAAGCAAAACAAATTCTACTCCTGCTCTCTCCAAAGCCTTTGAGGTCATTTTACTTTGTGACATTTCACATGACACCATTCAAATAACAGTATTTCTTACACTTAACTTGGACCAATAACAAGCCACTTATAAGCAGTTACTTTGGCACTGGGAATTTAAAAAAGGTTAAAAAAAAAATAAATAATTTTTCAAGACACCATGAGACTGACTCTTCACAAATAGAGGCACTCTAATTTCACTGAGATTTTTTTTCTTCCTCTCAGCAAGAAAAGATTAGGAGTAGCTTAAAAAACAAAACCAAAAACAACACTAACATGCACAATGAGAAAGAAGCTATCTAACCCTTCCTTCCCCAAACCAAACATACACGGTCCGTTCTTTTAACCACACCTATTCAACTGACTTAAAATTTAAATGCTGTGTTCCGCAGTCTGATGTGAAACGCGAAGATCCCATTGGTCACAGTGGTTCGAAATCAGGCCCTAAATATGCTTATTTATATTTGATTTAAAATAGGCAAGCTGTCCTCTTGCTATCCCTGCAAAATAGCTTTGCTAGCAATTGTCCAAGCAATCGGACAGTAGCCTTAAAGAGGCCACAATAAGAGGTCTTCAGTCGAGTGGTGCCATATGGTCTTCATTTAGAAGTATCACAAGAACATTACTTCTCACAGTATTTACAAATGAAAAACATATGGCTGTAACCTGTAATACTGCAAGAAATACTGCTCTTTGGGTTTGTTTTTGGCCTCAGACTTTTGAAATATGAACCAAGCAAAGGGATTTCAGCTTAATGCGTGATTCAGTCCATTCTTCTTCAGAGCTCAAAGTCTGGGGGACAGCTAAAGCTTGCATCTGAAAAAAGTGATTTGCCCACAACTATGGTAATGTACTATAGTTAGCAACTAGAGTAGCATGTATATCAAAAAAGTGTGGGGGTGGTTAAAGACATCTACTTTCCATTTAATTAAAAAAAAAAGGTATTAAACTGGCTTTGGTTCCTATAAAGAGTTTTATAAGTCATATATAAGCCTCTTGCATTTACTATTTAGGTTCAATCAATATGGTTATCTACCTGTCAATTTTTCTTGCTCTTTAATGCAGAAAGAGAGCAGCCTTTTTTATGGCTAACTCAGAAAGTACTAAGCTAATCAATACATGCAGCGATAACAGAATGATTTGAAACACGTAACAGAAGCTTATCACTTTGCAGTATACTGAACCCGTCAAAACATTTTCCTAGAAGTAAAGTGAAAATAGAAGTTCTCAATTTTTTATTACTTAAGTGGGTGGTGACATAGAGATGTAGGCCTTTTGGATTTGTTCCTAGCTTTGTATTTTTGGGAAGATTTGGTACACAAGCATTTGCTACTTTGTAGGAACGTGAGGTCAGTTCTGCAGTGAGATTTAAAAACTCTGCCTTGAGAATCAAACATTATCTCAATTGCCCTTGATTTCCCGTCCCTAAACATTTATTGGAAATCCATGCTTTGTTCGGGAGAACTGCACACAAGATTTTCCAGGAACACATCTTCTGATGTTCCCACAGACCTTAAACCCCTTTGCTTTACTCACTACTCTCAGTAATTCCTGTTCAAGCCCAATCTGGCTTTCTTTCAGCTATCTCCTGCTGAGTTAGTCGATTTGAAATAATTTGTGTCTGATTCCTAGAAGTTTTAATACACATACATGTATCAAGATTCAGAATTTTAATGCAGCAGAGAGAGGATCAGCTGTTACTGTGGTCTCTAACCTCTACTTTTTTGAAGAAATGCATAGGATTTAACTATGCAGTTCTCTCTGAGTCATAAGTAACAATGACCTGCCATCGTACAATGTAAGCAGGTGGAATTCTACATAATACAAAAGCTCTTCATGATGTCCCAGGCTTGCCACAATTTACGAAATGTTAAATGCAAGCTCAAAATTAATATATACCTGTATGTAAGTAAGTATGTAAATACAGTCTAAAGAGATGAGAGTTAATAAGAAAGGAACTGGAAATCATGTTTACAGCTTGATGCTTTCTATCAGTTTTTCTCCAGAGCCATTGTTATCAATTCTATGTCATGATATGTGGTGCATTTCTGCATGAGCCCCTGAAGTCACACGACGGCCTTATGGTCTCCTAGTTCTGAAAGGTCTGCTTCACAATTTCTGAATCTCAGAGGCTGGCAAGCCTGGGTGCTAGTGGTTACACTGGGTTTTGCTCAAGGCACCAAACCATAAAAATGTTTACCTTCACCTTTAGAAAACAATACTGATAAGTAAAATGAAGGAGAAAGGTAAAAGAAATCAAAAAGATCACAAAATCATAAAGAAGTCCTTACAGGGCGTAACTAAAAGTCTATAGAAGCTTTGCCATTCCTATTTCTCTACCAGAAATGGCCATGTGTGATGCAGACAGGTCTGAACTAGCTCTGTATGCGTGAGTCAAGGTCTGGAAATCACACAACAGCATCCACTCCGAGGCAGGGATTAGTCCACAGGTGCATAAGTGCTGCTAACACTACATGCTGACTCAGGCTGGTAAGTCTGTGGGAACTTACCATGAATCTCTACAAACTCAGAAATCACTAAACCACAACCCATTGCGCAGTGGAGACATGCCAGCAGCAAGGCATTAACAAAGTTGTCCACTCCAGAGGAGCTGAAAGATAGATGGGCATCTCTGAGGGCAGAATTGGGCCCAGCGAACAAGATTCTCAGAGCAACACCTCAAGTGACACAAATTATGTTATAAAATTGATCATTTCCTTACACATGGTAGAATGCTTCCAGGGCACTCAACGTCCTATTCCATTAAGCCATGATAAATGAGACCATATTTCCACATCAGTCTGAACTCATCTTTTAAATCTGCTTGTTCAAATATTTGGTTACTTATTCCCCTCCCCTTCTTAAGATAGCAAAAACTTTCTTTTTCTTTCCCAACTTTGCATGTCTTAATAGATGCCAATATTGCAGGACCACCATCTAGGAATTTTATTTCTTCACAGAATTCCTCATCTTCAAAGCATGCAAAATTTTGAGAGAAATCACTGAAAAACATTTGGTGTGCAATCTCTACACATACTCTCAGCACCTTGAAAAATGACCTCAAAGATACAGCAGAGCCACAGAACAAATTATGGAGAAATGCCCCCCAAAAAGTAAGTCTCCTACTGCTAGTTTGAAGATCACCATCACCACCTGGAACAGCGTTAGGATGGAAACCCGTGGAGCAGGAGCAAATTGTTTCAACCAGATCACTACGGCTCAAGGTGGCTAGGGAAGGTTCATAAATTGATAAGCACCACCGAAGGATCATAAGCCTCCACATCAATTGTATAAAGATTACAACAGAGCCACTCGCTGCAGTCATTCTGAAAAGGTTATGGGTTTCACAGGTGTGCACTGTCAGTTCTGATTAAGCTTAAACTAAACCAGTTATCTATAACGTTGGATTGGAAGGAGTTTTATTGCTGAATGCAGGGTAAATCAAATTCAGGATACACATCTGTGGAAAAACACTGAGGGCCAAAGTTCACAGTCCTGACACAGGCAAAAAAAAAATCCAACCTCCAAACTCAGGAGATTTGCCTGTAAAAGATCCATCAGTCTGGCTATTGTCATGTGTTCTGGTATCGGAAAGGAAAGTTATTCATCACCTTAACACAGCTTTGGGTTTTCTTTCCCTCTTCAAATTATTGTTCATTCTTAAAATGCAGACTGTTTTAAGATTATTATCTGCATTCATTTCTAAAGTCCCTAGAGTTTACCATTTATCTGATCATAAATGAAATTAATTATACACTTACAGTTTTCACTATACAGGATATAAACTAAAGCAGCTATAGCAACAAATTCACAATGCAATTTTTCATCCGTGTGACTAGGAATCTGTCCAAAAAACAATAGTTCACAGCAGAGGTTCTTAGACCTATGCAAAAAGACTGTGGGTGAAATCCTGCACCCAAAAAACATTGCTAAAAACTCAACTGATTTCAACGGTGCCAGAATTTCACTCAAAAATTAAAGAAAGAAAAAAATGCATTCTTAATAGTTGCTACAAGTTGCAAAAGGTATGTTCTATTTCCAAAAATATCTTGTACTAATGCTGCACTTTAAAGTGCCTCTATTGACTCATAGTGTTAATAGACGGCAAAAGTGAAAAAACATATTTGCTTTTGCAACATCATTATTTCCTTTGCATGCAATCATTTACTTGCCAAACAATGCTAGCAACAAATCGCAACAGACTATGAAGCCATCTACATCAGCAGATTTTTAACCTAAGGTAAAAATAAACAGAAACATCTGTAAAGTAATCTCGTACAAAGCTACGTTTATTAACAAATACATTTTCTAATAAAACACCATCTGCAAGCAACCCTCAGCTTCCACTTGATATAAATAGGCCTTTTACTGTTTTCAGATGCAGTTCCCAGAAAATTATTCCAAGCTCTACTGCAAAACACATCAGTCTTTGTTGCTGCCTGGAATGTTAATAAATAACATCAAGTTTTTAAATAGTCAAACAAATTATTGGCTTGAAACAATTATTCCAATAGAAAAAGCTGACCTTTTGCAATAAAGTGGTTTAAGAATGCATCGTTCCTCATTCCTAATATAAAAATATTACCAAGCAGGGAAATATTTTGGGGAAAACAGAAAGCTATGGAAAACCCAGATTGCAATTCTGCTCATATGTACACTATAAACCTACCTCGCAAAGGTTACTGCTTTAGAGAAACTCAGAGTAAAAGTATACAGAGCATAAATAGTTCAATTGGTATCCTTATTATACATCTGTGCTTGGAATGGACATGAATATGAACCAACTAAAATGTTCCTCTCCGGACTACTGTACTGACCAGCAATACAAAATTCAACAGCTTAAACTGTTGGTAGCAGAGATTGGGACTGAATCCCAATATTAAGAGCTCTTCAAAATGCATAAAAGCTTTAATCGGACACATTTTCATAAGCATTACTCAGAACTTAAGCCACGTTAATTCCATTAAAAGCAATAGGAATTTTAGCAAACTCTGCAAATAAACTCCTTCCTGGTAGAACTATTTAATACCACTGAAATTTGAACGCTGCCATTTTTCCTTAGAGTTTAAACAGCAATCTTTCTATCAAACTAGCTCCTAACTGAAAATGCAAGAGTGAAAACTGCAGATGAACTTAAGAGTTCACTGCCCAGAATTCTAGCTGATACAAATGTATTACACCCAACAGAGATGTAGCCTTTTAATATTAATGAGAAACAAGCACTGTTAGTATTCCAAACTGCGCTTTTAAAACTTCATTAAATATTGCTACCGGGACTATCACAACAAACTTTGCCAAAAGTAGTCATGCACATTCTAGAAAAAAAAGAATGTTTTAGACTGTAATTCCAGGAAATGGAACTGCATATTTCCAGAGAAAAATATTCAGTGCATGAAATACTCAAGCGGTACTAGAAAGAAGATACTTTAAACTACTTACTTCACTAACAGGAGGAATGTTGAGCTTTGGTACTTTGTTCTTCGAACTAGGTGTGTTCACTTTTCCTTCCAGCAGTGTTCCAAAGGACTGATTTCCATATCCACTCTCAATTTCTATTGGAGGTTTCAGTTCAGGTGAGTCATTGGGTACCTGGTCCTGACCATCCATAGGCCTGACATATGCTGTAGGCTTTTGCTGGACCATGCTGTTTTTACAGTGAAGTCCTGGTGGGAAATTCTGGGTGGAGAGACCATTGTTCGCAGATAACAAAGAAGTGGAAGGAAGTGGAGATCCAGGACCATGACCTACAAACTCAAGCTCTGTGGGTGACTTCGAATGACTGTTTTCTTTGTAAGCATGTTCTCCAGGTGCTGACTTTGAATGAGTATGCCTCCTCGAATGCGAAGATGCTGCCATAGAATTTGCTTCCTCAGCTCCTCCACTTTTATGCTGCTCACTCTGACAATTATAGAGGTCTTCATACCTGCCCTGTGGTTGGTCATGAGAAGAGCTATGCTTTGTCCGACTCTGCTGACTACTGGATTGGCTTGGCTGGGCCCCACTAGAGTTGTGACCACCACGTGACCAGTCTGTCCTCGACTTCCTGCTGCTCTGGTGATTGTGTAGCAAAGTAGAATTAGATGACAATGAAGAAGGCGGAGGCATTGATGTCGATGAGTGGCCACTGATCTGATGAGATGGGATCATCCTGTTTCTTGGTTCTGGAAAAAAGTTCTGTTCATTTTTGTCAATGGGTGTCTGTGGGACAGAATTCTTTGGGATTCCTACAAGATGGCTCTGGTTGGAATGGTTGGTTAACAGGTCCTTCATCTCATCATAATTTCCCAATGTGTTCTGGACACGGTTTGCAAGGGCATCGCCTTTATTTGTCTAAAATATCAAAAAATAAATAAAAGAGTAAGTAAATTCCTGGTTATGAAGTTACTGCTCAAAATAGTTGTCTTAGAAGATGGCAAATGTTAGCTGTTTAATGGTGTCATGCTGACATTTAATTTAATTTCAATTACATTTTGCATATGTTATGAAAGAAAAATCTATCAATAACTGTGTTCAAAGAATCTCTTGAAACAGGCTTGCATGAGTAACACTTGTATACTGCTTCCCATTTTCTTAAATATGCTCTCAGAGAAGTGTTTAAATTGCATCAGTTATGGATGTTAGGAGCAAAATAGGCTGGTTTTATGTCAGAGATGTTGGGCTTGTACATTTCATATCGTGCAAAACATGAACGTGCAATTACTGGCTACTGAGCATTTGAATTGCAATCACACAGTTTATTTAAGTATGTTATTGCTCTATCAGCCCCTTGACCCATAGTCCTGCCATAAATAGAAGCTGGGTAGTCCGTAATAAACATATAGCACCAAACTCTTCACTTCAGTGTAACTCCAATTACTTTTCTATAGAGGGCTCAGTTTGACCTGAGGTATCTACCATCTAAATCTAGAAAAGAAAAAGCTTCTACCCACTCAAATGCTACAGTAGCTTCAAATAACAGATCATTCAAAAGTATTTTCTTATAGAACATAAATAGACACGATTGTCACATTCTTAAGTATCGGGATTCTTCCACTGTCTGCGGGCTGGTTGTATTTATGATTCGTGCTTTTCTTTGAATTCCAGTAATTATTAAATAAACACTGACTCATCTGTGTTTCACTGCTATTATACTTTTTCTTTTGAAGCATGAAGTGAGGTTTTTTGGTTCTTTTTCCTTTTCCCTTTCACTTGTAAAAAGCTGGACAAATAAGCTAGAAGCTATAATTAATACGCAGTTAATTTCCTCTCTCTTCCTGTTCTAACTCACCCCACAGAGACCCAAAGTACCAGCCTTCTTACTGACCTTTATGTTCCACTGAAATGACCAGCAGAGAACTAAAACATCTTATTCCCCATGCTTATTACTTTACAAGATTCAAAACTAAAGCAAAACTATAGCTCCTGTTCAAGCAGATGGTTAACTTCTACAGTCTGGAATTAAATGGCAAAGTTGCAGTGTATGCAAGATACTTCACGATACAGTCAACTGTACTTTTACTTATGTTTGGGTTGGTTTTTTTTCATTCAATACAGCAAGTACTGCCATAGTCCAAAGATACCTTAACACCAGGCCATAAAGATGGGGAAAGGCAGCACTATGAGCTTCTTCATTCCTCGACGAGGGATCCTACCATGCCACTGATCCCATTTTCCTCAAGTACTAAGGAGAAGTTTGAGTCATGAAAAAAAATCCATGCATGGATTTCTCTTGAAATATCTGCTTATATTACCCACTGCTGAAATAGGCAGAAGATGAGAAGAATATTGCAGAAAGATTTTTTTTCCTTAGTATTGCATATGCCATAAAAAATGTTTAAAAAGAAGATAATAAATGCAAATTTCCTTTTGCTCATTCTCAGGGACTGTAACATACATTACCACCGCACTGAAGCAGTGATTTAAAAATTAACTGTTCAATGTTGTTCTCATCTATATACATTTTGCCAGCGCTCCTAACTGACACAGTTAATAATCCCAGTTGTGGAGAACCACGAATCACTTTTATTCACTAAGTCCCTAGGTTGGTCATTTTAGTGGCAAAAATTATATTCTAGCTAAGCCAAGAATAAGCTCTTTGTATATGAGCAGTCTCCTTCAACTCAGTTGTACAATGAGCTGTTTGGGCAGCAGCCAAAACCAGACTCTCTCTGTTCAACCCCCAAATTTAAAACAAGGAGATTCCATTGTGCTTAAGGGCCCAGCAAAGTCTAAACACTTACATACTTGTTCTGTTTCCTCCTTCCCCAAGCACTTTAACTCCTTATGGGATAGCACGTGGGAAACAACGAAGTATCAAAAAAAAACTAACCACCAACCTTCACCTCAGGTTCAGCTACATGTCCAGGGTGCATTTAGCTTACTTTCCAGAAAGCAAAAGTTTTTAAAAAAAGTACTGACAACATATCATCACTGTAACCCTTCAACATCACAGCACATTAAATGGCTCTTTTCTAGATCCTCACAGAGGGAATCAATATTTTAATTTGAATGTAGAGCTTTTCAATAATTTCTATGTTGGAGGTATCTGATTCTCTCAACTTACTTTCTTTTACATGTCACATAATGATAAATATAATTTTACTTAATATTAACTCTGTTTTATGCAGAATGCTTACATCCTGGGGATAAAAGACATTGTGTAAGTGTTAGGTATTATTATTTGTAGTCATTTACTGGGAGCGCTAATAAAAAAATGTATTTCCTGAAAAGCATGGAGATTAAATTAAACATCCTTAGTATATTTTAAGTGCACTAAAGCTCATATCCAATAGTCATTGAAGTCAAATGAAGGATTATTACTCTCTCCAATGGCTTTTGGACCAGACTGCAAAGCTAAAAACCACATAGTGAATGTGAGTGGTAATTTGGTTTATGTTTAAATAAAACTAGAGCACACGCAACTAAGACTAGACTTGTGCATCACAACCTGAATGGGCTCAGGTGTGTAGTGCAGTGTACTACCTGCATTTAAGACATAAGGCATAATATTAACACTTTTATTTCATTTCCTCAACAAATTTAGGGCTCTCATGAGAAGCAGAATATTCTTGACAAGTCTGGATACCAGCAAGACAAACACAAAATCCAGTCATAATTTCTGGTTGCTCTTTGTTACTTCCAGATTGGGGACAATTTCTACCTTCATATCCTGGATAATTGGCTGCTTTCTTAAAGGAAACCTCTGTACATCTTATTTTCTGAACAGCATGGTGAATCACAATTTTGCCACTATCAAGAAAATGCAGCATATTCTGAGTATTCCAAGGCATAAATTATACATCTGGTTTGTGACTCACGGCTAGTAGCCTTCCCCCTCATTCCAGGCTCTTGTTAATTTAGGAAATGTACACCTTCCTACATTTGCTTCTATTACAGATCTTTTCTGAAAGCAACAGAATCCTATTGGAAGGCTAATTTGCTAGCTGTTGCATTATAGTATTACAAAGAAAAGAACTAATGCACTCAAACTTATAGGCCCAATTTACAAGGGTTTTATGAAAATTTGTGTGAAACTTCAGGTTTCATAATTCGTTCACTTTCTCATGCCTCATAGTTAAACTAACCTCCTCAGATTAGAAGCTGAGATCTTTTTTAAGCTAAATTTGAATAGCGTGGAGGGGCTTTACCTGAAAAAGATAAATGATTTAACATTCACCAAAAGTTCCCCAATGGAAATGCTGCCCATTGGGTTCTCTTTCTCAAGCTGAACTCTTCCGAGGCAATTCCTTTGAAAAATAACAAAAATACTCCTACTGTTTTCTCTAAAATACTCAACTCCGAAACTCTTTACTTATTCAAAACATTTAAACAGTATCAACAATTCAGTAGTAAAATTGCAGCTTTTCTCAGGAAAACTCTGACATCGCTTTTTCAAATGTTTGTTGTCATAACACTGCAGGCTCTTCTCTGATCATTTCTGCAAAATCAAGCATTAGCAGGTTGCACCAGAGTTTGAAGGCAAGACCTGCAACTTGCTTGCCTTAAAGGGCAGCACAGTCCTCGCTGCCTAACCTTCCCAAAATAATGCTGGATGTCATCACATGGTCAAAAGTGTTGTTTCCCCAAACGAGACTTGAAGTGGAGGTTCAAAAGAACACTTACATCTTTTAATAAGCATGTACAAATGTGTTTTATACACCCACAGAAATAAATACCTCTTTTCATGTATGTGTACACATACATACACTTCAAAGAATCAATGTAGAAACATGCTCTTGTCCAAAACTGTAACGATCACCTACATTTTATTTGACAGAGGAATAGAAAGAAAGATGCTCTAAGTTAGAGCAAAGAGGTGACAGATGGAGGCAGATACTCCACACATCTCGTGACACACAGTGACACTAAGCTCCATGAGAAAATTTGGGCTCCTTTCTCTGACCAAGTTTTAATATCCCCAACTTTAGAGCAATCTTAAAACAGCAGCCAATTGTTCGGTCTTTAAAACATCAAAACAGCAGTGGTGGTATTCCCTACGTCAACAGTCCCTTCTCTGTGTTACTGTTGAAGCAAATAAGGATGGAATGACAAACAAGAAAGGACAGTTAAGATTGGGTATAAAAGAAAGGAAAAGAGTCATTTTCTATTTCCTGAGACCTGATATTCCCAACCTTCCCTCTGTCGCTGTAGTCTCCATCTTACCTCACATGCTCAGATCTTTCAGAACCGTACCAGCCACCCCTTGAGCTGATGCTCATTAGTAAAGCTAGCCCAGCTGAGGATGTGGACCTTGTGCCCATCATAGGCCACAACAGTTGGCTCTGCTGGGCAGTGTTTTATCTCATTCTGCTCCCACTGAGATCAACCAGAAGAGACAAGGTGGGTGCAGCTTGTTATGCACACAAGGCCTTAAGTCTCATCCACACAGAAACATCTGTTCATCTCAGAATGGAAAAGGAATTCAAACTGAATGTGCAGCACATTTGCTCTCACCTCATGGCCTCTTCATTTTATTTTAGAATAAACATGAACAAAACCCTGAATTTAGTTTTGCACTTGCTTGCAAATACAAGTTATGACATATCCACGAAGACTTAGATCCAGCTTTCACTAGTTCCTAGGAAACTGTACTGTGGCTGGTTCTTAGCAATGCAGAACTTAAAAAGGAAATACCAGTCTATCACTTTGTCTTTTCCTTTTTTTCCCCCCATAGTTTAAAATGTAGGCAAGACCTAGCTTTCCTATTCAGTCTTGGTTCTCTTTGTTTTGCAAATTTAAGACAGATGTAACTATCTTTGCAAGCAATTTCCTCTTAATTTTTATCTTTCACAATTTATAATTACAATGCTTTTTTAGGATAGCAATATATTATGTTTTGCTCAGTCCCACAGATCTGACAAACTTCTCTGCCAAGCATGTGAAAAGCAATTAAAGAAAAAAAATTTGCTCAGGAAAACCACCAGGATAATATTTTGCTTTTTAGTTGCTTGGTTTTTGACAAAACATATGCTCTGTGTATGCTTGGTGCAAATACATGGCACTCTAAACAGATATAAAGTCAGATACTATCATTCTTATGGTACAATAGATATTGGCGGTCATGTTTTTAGTTCCTGACAAAAAAATTTTGCTGTGATGTGCATATTGGTCTACCTACTGAAATCCAGAATGACCACTTAATGAACAAAAACATTTGGGCAACCTGCAGGAAGTATCATCAAAATCAGTTCATAGTAAGTTATTATTCCCGTAAATAAAGGTGCTAAAATGTAGTTCAATGCAGAAACAGTGCATTGATTAGATTTCTATAAAAACAAAACAAAAAGACCCCACAAACAAACTGTCCTAGTACATAGTCCTTATTTGGCTGAATAAGTTTCTGTCACGGATGAGTGGAATACACTTCACTCAAAAGAGAAAAGCACCAACATGTTTTATTGAGGTAAAATAATAATTTGACAGAGTTTAATAAGTTTGATGGAATTCAACACAGTTTAACAATGGTTTGACAAGGGTCAATAAGTTTGATAGCAAGGTTCACCTTATTAATTACTGAATGGAAGAAATGTACAAAGGAAAATTGAATTAGAATCAAGTTAGAATGCTTCACCCAGAGACCGGAGACGCAAAGAGTAAGGAGGACCCTCCCGTTGAGTCACGAGGTTCAGAGTGGACTCCCCTTGCTTTCTAAACTCCTTCTGGAGCTTATGTGTGGCTGGATCCAATCTTAGTCTTAGACTTGGTCAACCGTTTATGTCTAATGGAATTATTCATAAAATATTTATAATACTATTGAGTAGCGACATGGATTAGTAATCTTTCATAGTGTTAATTCAGCATGCTATCAGTCACTTACTGAGCATCCGTCACAGGCAAGGGATCTCTCCGTCTTGGGTAAGGAAGGATCTTCTAGTCTCAGGTAATCTCTACCCTTGAGAGGCATCCCTGCTCAAGGGGAGAGTTATCTGGCATGCAGTCCAGCTGCAATTTAGGGAGAGCTCAAACTGGGCCCATCCTGATGGTTATATTTATAGGGTGAAGTAGTTGGCTGCTAGTCAATAGTACAGAAAAGATGGATGTCTTCATTTTAGCTCTGATATCTTGCTCTGTACTTCGGTTATCTTGCACTTCTGAGTTTCAAAACCACCTTTCAAAATATTTTTCAAGACACCTTCATTCCCTGGTATGTGAGCCAGGGGCTTTCCAGCTCGCAAGTTCACTCCAACGACATAAGGCCTGTTGCTCCTTAGTCAGCCTGAACCAAAGTACAGCTAGGAGTCAAGTGTATCCATCACACTCTTCCAGTCTATAATTATTAGACACCATTTGATAATAATGCCAGTCTTTCCTCCTCCTTTTTGGGTGATTTTCAAAGAGCTCTCATCCTCCCTACAGCTGCTAACAATGTAAAATGGAAAGATGAAGTGGTGGCCTTTCAATGGATGTCACTGATCGGGAGGAGAAAGAGATATGGAAATTTACATTCTGATGAATTCTTCAGGGAATGTCTTACTGAAAATCAAAGCAGCAGAAATCATAAAGGGGGACATCCCTTGGTGATGAAAATCTCAGGCAGCAAAGCTCCTTAGAGAGAATAAGACTTGTCATAAGTCCCTTTCATACCCTAGTTATGCTCCCCAAAGACTCAGACAGTGTCTCAAAAGACTTCTTTGGATGGTTATGATTGCACAAGAAAGCTTACGGACTCATTATTTATAGAGAGGACATTAGTTTTAACAACTCAGGTATATTTTCCTCTTAAAAATAAAAGGACTAAGTGGTAGCTTTGTAGGTGCGAACCCACTTGTAGAGATATCAGCCATACATACTTCTACTGCAGGGCTTTGCTGTGTGTTTAGAGGAAGAAATCTTGAACTGCACTGTAACCAAAATTCCTGATTCTGTCAATGCTAGCATGTAGTGTTGGACAGAGAATTCCGTTTGCTCTGCTGCCATATGCTGATTTGGATAATCAGTGTATTCAAGAGTATAAGTACCAAGGCAGATGCAATACTTTCATTTCTTATAGGTGATGAGAAGCTTTATTTGTGTTTGTAAAAATGTATTCAGGTAAAGGACATTCTGAAAATGTAAAGCGTAACAATGCAACTTACCTTGTAGGGTTCCCCAAAGAGGTTAAAACCTGAAGCAAAGAGATCTTCATCTTGCTGGACTTCCTGGTTTCTTCTCTCCCATTCTTTCCGCTTAAGTGCACTCCGGTCTTGCTCATAGTGACTAAAGAAGAGAAAGACAAAAAAAGACAACACATTATTTTCTCTATAATTTAGTTACATGTTTATTACTATCAGTAAGAGCAGCAAATCAGAAACAATGCAACTCCTGAGGTCAATTCTGAAAGAATGAAGCAGCCGCTAAATAATTTTCCCAAATGTAAATTTGGAATCATAAAACTACGTGAAATTGGGCAGTAGGACAGTCAGTACACTTCCGAAATGAAAACAAACAGAAATGGTCTTTTCAAATTAACAGAGCATCATGCAGAAGAATAAAATGCATTTTGACGCATTTGTATCAACAGTCTGTAAAATACCTGTGCACACGTGCACACACAAATGCACATGTGCCCACAAAGAATGTGTCTGTGTAGAAAAATCAAACGTGAAGCCAAGGAAGCACAGCAACATCTTCACATTCATTTAACTGTGTAACACTTGTCTCCATCCATCCCAATGCCTCAGTTCAGCCTCATGTGATTTAGACCACCTAATTCTGTTCCATGTACTTGTTAAAATTTATGTACGCCTTCATTGTGGGTGTCAAGGGGGTTTTAAAAAGTCTTTTTGTAGCAGGCTCCCGGAAGAGACTTTAGAGGAGTTGATTCCAGTATCAGATAATTCTACACACAAACAAACAGAAAAGGATCTAACGCCTCAGTGTAGCAACAGCGAGTGGCACTTATCTGTATGTCAGCACACTTTGTGCACCTGCCAGACCTAGATGGCAAGCTGAGACCACATTCACTTCTCCCCTGAATAGCACTGAAGTACTTTGGTCCCTTGGCTTTGCAAACTACCCCCTGCTCCTCTGAGGGAAAAGATATAATTAAAACCCTGAAGGAGCGGGAAAAATAGGAAAGGAAAGAGGAAAGGAAAAGATGCATGCTTCATCTTGCACTGACAACCTCTCATGTGACAAGCATTAAGGGACACTTCTGTGCTTTCAACCCATATTTGATTTGTTACGAGGCTTTTGGCTCTGCTTTGTGTCAGTTAATTAGCTACCAAATTCCAGATGACAATTTGAACATCAGATTCAGTATATGCACTGATGTTATCTGTTGTAAGCAGTATTTCCCTGATAGATTCTGGACACGCATGCACACATCCATGCACACCCTCTATGTACAAATGCATACATAAACACACATATATTACATATGTAACAGAGAACAGTTAATTCTCCTATCTCTGGTGAGAATGAATTAAATCTCCATAGAGCTCCACTGCACTTGGAAGATAACCAAATATCTACAACTTTTGCCTTTTTAGCTCAGCATGATGTTGTATTGAAAGCTTCATACCGAGAGATATAATGAGGAATGAACTGCACAGTGACGAGGCTTTAACAGTGTATAAAGTCACTGATTTCTGAGTGAAACCACAATTACTAATTTGAAGCACCAGCTAATTAAAACCACAGCTATGTATTTAGCCTCTTGTTATACCTACTGCAGTTTATAATTATGAGGACCTCTTTATCTACTCAATTAAAGTTCTTATGATTCAGGCAGGTTGTGTTTGAATCTGCAAGCCCTGCAGAGAGCACAGGAAAGCATATGTCTGTTGCCTGATGACTCCATGTATCCTTACACTCATATAGTTGTTTTTGTACGGTGAAGGAAAGAAAAAAAGACAGACTAATGCCACAATGAGATCCCCAAATAAAAAATATGAACTAATAATTGGTTTAAGCAATTCAAGATCACTCAGACTGAGTAGGGCTTGAGTATGATTTGTAAACTGAATGCAAAGCCACCTACACAGGCTGAGCTGAACGACTTCCATCCACATTTTCATTTTACAAGTTAGAAGGCTGAAAAGATGCCACATTTTATCTATTTATTTATAACACCTGATGTAGGGACATCACTGGCACCAACATCAAGTTCCAAAACATTGTTATAATAATTCTTGGTATTTTTGCAGAAGCTATAGTACTATTTGCTGGTTTCCCAAGGGAGACAGAAGGGAAATTGTTGTAAGCAACAGTCACTTTACTATACTACACGTGATCATATTGCTGACACAATACTGCAAACCACAAGCACCCCGTTCACTAAAAGGTGAAGAGGGATACGAGTCTCCCTTCCTTTCATGTCCTAAATCAAGATTAAAATCCACAGGTATGGGAATAAGTGAGTACAAACTGTTTCCTAAATTGGTACACAAAGATGAGGACAAGGTTGATTCCATCTCTCCCCAGAACTCTTCTGGAGCAGAGGGCTGGTTTAGCCCAGGAATAATCCAGCCCAGGAGCAGTAGGAACACACTGTATTCACGCCTCTCATGGGAGATCTTGCCAGGGATTTCTTTGGCAGGGTGACCCGCAGATTGTGTAACTCTTGCGGCAAGATCAGACCATTATGAACTTGTAAGCCCAGTCTCAATGCCAGCAGAGTGGAACTAGTGTAAGGAGGATTTTATATCCTGCATAAGTAATCTTTGCTTATGGGAGCAGTTCTATCCTAGGCACTGCCAACATTCACTTCAGAAAGAATTATTCATGAAAGTTATAGCTGCATTTTACAGCTTCCCAATGGCAACTTTGGCCTGGAGTTTCAGGGTGAAATCCTGGGCCCATTCAAATCAAACTGAATCTGGCCAGTGAACACACAGACCACAGAATCACAGATTATAGCACAGATCTCACCCTTCATGTGAGGTTCCAGCACTTTGTTATCTAAAAGCTGGCTCTGGTCTCAAGCATGCAAAGTATTTAGGGAACCAAGCGAGGCATTATGTCATATCCTATCTGAGAAAAAGCAGCAAAGGCTCTAAGACTATTTAGATATGTTTTGTGACACATTACAAAACCACAAATTCAAAAATGATGAAAACAGCAGTAATTCAAAATGGCATAATCACTTTAAAAGATATTAACTTAAGCTAAGACAGTATATACAATGTTAATAGCAAACAGTTGAAAAAACCCAGTACTTTCCAACAGAACATAGTGAAGTATTTCTGTTTTGGTGTGTATATTTATGAAAGATATCTATTCCATGTACCCAAGAGGTGAGCACAAAGACGCATCTCATGCCCTGGACCCCAGTGATGTTTACAGACTACCAAACTGTGAGCATCCATTTTACAACACAAGCAAAGCCCGAAGTGAATTGCTACCTCTGCATCAATCCAAATCTCTCTCATATATTCTGTTGTGAGAACAAAAAAAACCCAAAACACTAAAGGTTCATTTTGAACTTTCCACTCATACAGTCACATGGCAGCCTTAAGTGTACAAAGT
The DNA here is from genome assembly GCF_000690535.1 of Cariama cristata. NCBI lineage: Eukaryota > Metazoa > Chordata > Aves > Cariamiformes > Cariamidae > Cariama > Cariama cristata. The sequence continues at coordinate 37,793 of NW_009603314.1, forward strand.
ATCTATTCAAAAGGAAGTGGTTGCCTATCCTGTCAGGTCAATTATTTGGCTGCCTTTTCTGCAAACGTACTTTTGCTATGGGAATGCTTGACAGGGTGCTGATTGTGGCTACAGAAAGTCAAATATTATAAGATCATACACAGATTAGGAAAACAAGTTCTTTGGGTTCCTTGTAATCCAAAGAGGGATGGGTGATTAGATCTTAAGGCTGCACTGCACTGAGAACTTACTGGGATGCTCTCCAGAAACTTTTAATGCAGCCACAATGCAGTCTCTGGGACTTATGTTTAATATTTAGCTTAACTAATGTTCTGTGAAATACAGATGTGTGATTAGTGATGAAGGTGTGAGTGAAAACTGTAGTCAGATACCATGAGGAACATCAGAGTACAGTCTGTCTCATTAGTATGAGAAATATTTCGTGACTCCTCTAAAGCCAGAGAGTAGGAAATCACAAATACAGACTTTTGCAAATATTTTTTTAAAAGAGGTTTAGAAGAAAACAGCTGCAGGACACGATACTCACTGTATCCAAGAGGGTTAGTTCCCTAGACACAGCTATTGCGTGACAACGTAGCTTAAACACATGAGCTTAATTTTTTTCTTACCACTTATTAGATTAATAATTGAACTTGAATGAGGAAGTCTGTACATAAAACTGAGAAGATTAGGAATGGTGAGCAGTAAGAATGCTACAGGAGCACGAGACCACTGATTTACAAATTATCAGCATGCTGGGTAAGGCAGAAAAAAAATAGTAACCATAATGGTATTATTGTTTTAGTATGTTTAACATTGAGGCAGTGTCCTGGTTTGGCTAAAACAGGGCTATTTCTGCTTTCAGGAGTTTTTCTTCCAGTTAAGTCTCTTCTAAGTAACTGCACTTTCTAAAAGTACAGCTACATGTTTTTCAGACACTGTCTGCGTTTCAGGCCTGATAACGCTCGATGTTTATAGTTGCTACTGAAGTATCACTAGGATTGGTACGCAGAGGCGCCCATGTTTATACTCATCCCTATGAGAACCAAGGCCACTGCTGGCCTTCTTTTGTTAAGCAAGTAAAAAGTCATAAAAGAGTCGCACCTGTGGAAGGGTACAGATGGGACAGGTGACCAAAAACTGACCAACGAGGTATTCCATCCCATCCACATCATTCTCAGTATAAAGCTAAGGGATCAAGAGGGTCTTGCTCTCTTCTCTCATGGCTGGCATCCCTGTGTGACCCTGTTTGCTCTCCTGCCTCCGACTCCGATCCGT
>NW_009603315.1:0-356 GCF_000690535.1 Cariama cristata
GCCCTCCGTCTACCCCCAGACTTAACGGAGGCTCGAGAGTCCTTTCCACAACCCTGATGTTAAACCCTCTGTCAGTCCCGCTGCCATGCTCGGCCCCTCAGTCAGATTCTTCAGTCTGCCATGCTGAGGCCCGCCTGCCACCCGTAACCGTCAAATAACAGGGTATGATTTTTAGCTACATCAATAGTAGGACACCTCAATAAACCACTACGTCAGCATGCTAGTCATCACTCACCTCAAATTCCAGTCTGGTGACGATCTCCCACTTCACATGTCAATTTGCTCCTAGAAAATGAACCCAAAAAAGCATAAGCTAGCCAGAGCCACCGACAGTCACGCCCATCCTCCGCCACAGG
>NW_009603315.1:435-2857 GCF_000690535.1 Cariama cristata
TCTGCCCCCCTCTCCCGTCCCCCTTTGGCATGCAGCTTGTTGCTATGCATCTGGACAAACCTGAACAAACCATGTAAAGTGAGTCACCTGGACGGTGACCGATGGTTTGATAAGACCAAAGATCTATTTTCCTTTTGCATACGCCTTCTAACTACGGCTCAAAAAAACCCCAAACCAAACCCCTGACATCAAGCTCCACTTATACAAGGTAAGGCACATTAGAGATTAAACCTGCTCGACTACCACAGAAACCACTGCTCCCAGAAGACACGAGTCTCATCTCTGGAACCTGCAAACCACAATGAAATGAACTCTGTGGCAGATGTCTTACACTAACTCTCACAACAGAGATGGACCGTATGGTCTGTACTAAAAGAACGCAGGTCAATTGAGGTACTACTGGACCACCATAACAGCTATGCTATCGCTGTCTTTAGTATTGTTACACCCCCTGGCAGAGTAGCTCCAATCCTGACACAGAGTGACACCACACGTGGACACCACAAACATACCCATGAGACACGAGAAGAGCGTGAGCAAGAAGAACGACTCCCGTAGGGAAGACGCCTCTGGTGGAGAAGACCTACGGTGCAACAGTGGCATGGATGCTTTATAGAGGCCCCAGGAAAGAGGGGTGACTGCTGCAGCCCGTGAGAGAAAGCTACTGTGAAAGCCAGAATGATGGACGCATGACAAGCCAGGCTTTACGACCTAATGGGGATGAAACCCCAGAAGACAACTCTGTGCAAACAGAATTCTTGGCAGCAGAGCCGCAGGGGCTGCCCAGATTGCCGTCACAAGAGATGACCACTCAAAAGCATCTACAACGTAATGCATGCCACGCAGATCCACGCTTTAAGCTAGAACCGCAAGACGATGAAGGCTTGACCGGTGCTACACCAATGAGGCAACATGCTTGAGACATCTCAGAAGGGCTAGCAGGTGCCTGCTGATCACAAAGAGCTATGGAGACATCAAGATCTGACAAAGGTATAGTACAAGACCCAGAAGACAGACTCCACAAACCACACAGACACAGGTTGGAACTGCCCCACCTCATGCTGATCTTGTGCTCAAAAGTAACCCGCTCCCTTTGCCTGCCCTAAGGGCACTGTTTCTTGATAGCCCTCTCCCTTACACCAACTTTAAAACCCCTCCCTGCAATTCCCAAACTTGTGCCTGCCTCCCAGGCCCACCCCAGCCCCAGTCCCTCAGCTCAGCTTTCGAGAGGGTCAGGGGCTCCAAAGCCAGCCTTGATGAAAACCTAAATAGGGTCTTCCTACAGGTACCAGATTTTGCTGTATCATCTGCAGTAAAAACACATAAAAAAATCCCCAGTGCAGGCAGTAAGCATCACATTGATGTCAACCTCTTCCACAACACTCCCCTCCTCAGAAGCACCGTGGAGTTCTGCCCACCTGCTCGTGCCAGAGTTGGATGCTGCAGCCCTCATCCCTTATGGTACCTAAGATACCAAGATACGCAAAATCACTGTTGCGCTTGTGGGAAGTCACCGGCCCCATGATCCTCCTCTCTAGCGCCCCAGCTCACCTTGAATGTTCATCCAATTCCAAAGGTGGCCCACACAGCACCTGTGAAACCAAAGAGAAACAGTTCACTGAATTGCTACAGGATACTTTGCTATTAGATGCAGACCTGGCCGCCAACTACCTCACCTTCTTGGACCGCTTGTCAGCATGCCGCTTTGCTCCTCTGAGGCTGTAGGTGGCACCTGCAAAATGCAAAGCAAGAGAGCGCTTGCTGAGATACAACCCAAATCTGCAGCCTGCCTGCACCGATTCCCATCTCCTGCTCCTTTCCCTCTCCGCCGTGCCTCCGCTGCCACGTTGAGGGTGTGGTACCACCTATAACACACAAACAACAAGGGATGCTTCTTTGCAAACGGTAAAACACCTGAAAAATAAGTGCTACTTCAGGCCACTAGTTATTGCTCACCTTTCCCCAGTTGCTTCCAGTGCCAATATCTGGTTTTGTGCATCACTTCACACCTTAAAAATAAAGTAAAAAACCCCTTCCAAACCATAATGTTGTTATAGAGCCACCAGTCACATCTTCCCCCGACACCGCTCTCTGGTCCGTCTTCTTATAGCGCTCCCCTTGCCTTCTGTCACACTTCGGTGCACAACTTGTCCCTCTGCATCTGAAAAAAAGTTGTTAAATGAGTCACCCGGATACCAAGTGATAGCTTAAAATTGCCAGAGGTCTCAACTCCATTTAGGAATACCATGTAGAGTCCAGCTACAGCCTGACATTAAGAAATAGACCAAACTTTCAACCCCACACATACAAGCCTTAATGCCTTGAAGATTTAATCTGCCGTACTACTGCTGAACGGTCCCTCCCACAGGGCTTCCATCCTCTCCATAAAACACTGTGGAAATGGCTGTCCACACAGCCCGCC
>NW_009603315.1:3101-3728 GCF_000690535.1 Cariama cristata
GGATGGGAGATGCTGGCATGCAAGAAGATCTATAGAACCGCAACGGTGAAGTGAGGAGGCTTGACGGCAGCCCTATAAAAAGAATCTAATGTAATGGCCCATTACAAGAAGTTATGGTCAAAACTGAGATGACTGATGCACAAGAAGCCTTGCTTCAAGACCTAAGAACATAAGGATGCAGGGAAGAAGTCCCAGTCCACAAAATGGACAGCTAGATAGCAGAGCTGCCAACACATCCCGGAATAACGCTGCAAGAGAGAAATGACCGGATGCTTCCAAGATGCAAGACTGATCCACACTTTAAGCTTGTAACAAGAAAAGTTCCCGATTGGCACTATGTTGATCAATACAAGCATTCAAGATCGTAGGGATGGTGCCTGAGGCGCATGTTGTGCTCCTTGAGAGCAAAGAACAACGAGGACGTCGAGACCCAAGGAAGGTTTAAGACACAGAAGATGGACTACACAAACTATGAACACAGACACAGGCTGGAACTGCCCTGCACATGCTACTCTTGCTGAAAAATAACCCACTCCCTTTGCCTGCCCAAAGAGGACTGCTCCTGGACAGTCCTCTCCTCTACACTGACTCTAAGGCTCCCTCCCTGCAATTCTCAACCCTGTTCAC
>NW_009603316.1:0-8356 GCF_000690535.1 Cariama cristata
GGGCAATGAAGTTGGTGAAGGATCTTGAGTGTAAGCCTTATGAGGAACAGCTGAGGGAGCTCGAGTTGTTAAGCCTGGAAAAGAGGAGGCTGGAGGCTAAGGAGAGACCTGATCGCCCTCTACAACGACCTGAAAGGAGGTTGTAGCAAGCTGGGGGTCGGACTCTTCTCCCAGGCAACCAGTGACAGGACAAGAGGACATAGTCTGAAACTGCACCAGGGGAAATTCAGGATAGAAATGAGGAGGCATTTCTTCACAGAAAGGGTCATTAGGCATTGGAATGGGCTGTCCAGGGAGGTGGTGGAGTCATCATCCCTGGAGGTGTTTAAGAAAAGACTGGACATGGCACTTAGTGCCATGGTCTGGTGGTGTTAGGGCTAAGGTTGGACTCAATGATCCCAGAGGTCTCTTCCAACCAAACTGATTCTGTGATTCTGATTCTGTGAGGTTGGGGAGGCTGAGGATCAGCTTCAGATTTCTCTGAATTCAACTGGAAATACCTCATGCCTTGTGGCACACCTCACATTTAAACTTGTCAAGATATTAGTCCTCTACCATGGATGGTGCAGATCCAGAAAGACCGGCCAAAGCCCCTTGCCAGACCACTGAGCACTGTAGGACAATCCAGAACCACAGGTCCTTGTCTGGAAACTGTGGGCTGAAATTCCAAAATAATAATTATTTTATCACCCTTCTGTTAAGTCCTCTACGGCATAGAGACCAGCTCCCAACCATATACTTTGCTGCTTCCACCCAGACTGAATTTCACAGGATGTGTAGGCTGTACTGCTAACAAACCAGCTCTCGCTCTTTCTGCCACATCTACAGTGCTGGTGATTTTCTTGGCTCTTGCAGACCTGACAATGCAGCAGAAAGGCCTTTGTTCACCTTCTTGCTTCATCCCTGGGGCTGACTGGCAGCACCGTGTCCCATGGGTTTTGCCCTGAGCTGCTCTGATAAATGATTTCACATTTTGAAGTAGGAGAGGAAACAGTTTCCTGTAAACAGATTATGAATTGAAGTATTTCCCTGAGCTCCTGTTCACAGGATTTCTAATGCACTGGGCATCAGCTTAGCCCTCTGATGAATCAAAGTCATTTTGTAAAAATGGCACCTTAGTGTTGCATATATATTGCCCCTCTACAGCTTCCCTGGCATATTTATTCAGTTTACTAGTCAAAGCTAGTTTCATGCTACACTAAACCCAGCAGGGTCAACACCTAACCTATGAAAATCAAGCTGTCTCTTTTCTCTCTGCTTCATACATCATCATCAACCAAAGCTGGATAATAGAAAGTAGGTTTTGATCCTGGAATGATTATTGCTGCTGCTGCTGCTGCCTGGGATATGGCAGGAAAAAAGACAAAGAGTGAGTTTGCAGTGGTTTGATCCTGCAGACCTGGGAAAAAAAGCAAGCGCAGCGTGGCTTGTCATATACAGTGAGGGCACCATGTGGACAAGGCCTGTGGGTGTCTGTGATGAGGATGCAGATGCAGCTGTGGCTTGATATGGACATACAAAAACATACCAGCACAGAGAAGTTGGAAGAGCCGCAATCCAAGGGTAGTGGCAGTAGGCGCTCTCATGTTCTGGTGAAGTCTAGATTAAAAAACATCTAATCAGTGGGCTTCTCGGATGCATACAGGAAGGAATTAAATACCAGATGTCCTGGAGAGAGGATAGTTGTGTGGTATTTGTTCTAGACTTCTGCAATGGACCCAGGAAACTGCTGCCAACCAAGACCAGGGACTGACCTTTCAATGGACCATCCAGGAGCAGAGGTGATGGAGGACCCTGGTATTGCAGTAATATTCTTCAGTACCTCTCAGCTAGAAGCTTCATGCAGGCTGTGAAACATCTGAGAAGGCTTCAAGAATAGCTGAAATGGTTGGTCCATGTGAACTGCAGGCAAAGGCCTGTTTGCGTGTAACACAGATAGTAGAGGAAAGGAGTAAAGGAGTAATTTAGGCTGCTCCTGCTCAGGGCTGCCAGATGCTGAACTTGCCTTGTGACCAGTGGAGAAAATGAGGAGTTGTATCTGGCTATCCAACTAAAAGTACACAAGCCATGCATATGTTAATTCAAACAAGTTATGCATTTTAAATTGATCACTGTTTTCTCCACTCCTTTTTCCCTGACTGTCCCTGATTTTCTCCACTGACAGCTCTATGATGGTGGTGTGATCACTCCCTTAGACGTGGCAGTGAGCATTACAGCTGTGCTTTGACAATGGCCAACAGTCCACAGCTTTTCTGGGGGACCAGGAAGCCCAAGGGCCCAGGACATCTGGTTCTGGCAGTACCTGCAGACAAGGGCACAGCAGCAGGGGTGGGTGAGGAAGCTGAGACCAGGGACACATACAGATCCCCATGCAGATGCATGCACAACTACTGTCTGCAGGTGTAACTGAGACAGTCCCTCTTTGGCTGACAAACCCAGCAAAAACGAGCTTTCCAGAATGACCAGATGCAATTCTACAGCTTGAGATAAAAAAACCCAAATGACCCCAAGCTGTGGTAAGCAGGAGCTGAAACATCTCTCATCCTCTGCCGAGCAGGCACAAGGGGAGATCTGTAACACACAGACACTTATTAAACTTTTGAAATCATAATTAAAAGCATGCATTTCCATTGTGTGGCATACGCTGAGCTGCGGATTCAGAGCTGTGCTTACTCCTGCCTGCTGCACCTGCCCTGCTGCACAGTGCAGCTCCGCGAAGCTTCGTTTCCAGTTGTCAGTTTTACATATCGCTGTGTTTAGCATGCCACCAGCGCTCCTCACCTGCCTTTCACTGGAACTCAGCATGGCCCCCCTGCTATTGATTAATTTGCGCTAATTAAAACCAGCAGTGTTTCTGCAGAAAAGAAAGATGTGTAAGTGTCAATAAATTATGGGAAATTCCACAGATTAAAGATTGCCAACTTCTGCTTGAAAATAACTAAACAAATGTTAATGGCTCTTTCCAAGGAGCCCAAATTCACTAACAGGGCTGCATGAATGGGCTCCAGTGCTGCTCTTTGATTTCTGCGTAGCTAACATTTACAGCGATGCTCTATCTAGGTTACTAGCTGAAAGACTTCATTTTTTTAAACATAGGTATTCCTGTTTTCAAAGATAATTTATACATTGCAATTTGCTCTTCCTCTCCAGCTACTCAAACCAATGGGTTGAAACAAGATTTTTGAGTGCCAACAACATGGCAACCCTACAAAAATCCCAAGCAAATAAACACGGGAATTGTGACAAGCCACCAAGCCAGCAGTGCTTGTTAGCAGCTGCTGGTAATAAACCTGCTGGAAAGCAGGTGCAATGAAGGAAACTTTGTAAATCCATAACACACAGCTGGGGACAAGCCTAGCTTTTAAGGGATGAAACTGCATGCAGGGGAACTGAGATAGCGGTAATTCAGAGCAAGGTCAGATTTCTGTTGCCCCAAAGCTGGGGGCAAAGACAGGGGTGAGCAGGGAGCAGCTTACCTGTGGGCACAGCTGCGCTGTGATGGCCCTTTCCCTTTCTTTGCTGTGGTCTCTGCCCCGACCCACTGCTCCCAGTTTTCAATACAGCACCTTTCTTTGGTGCCAGGGAAGGCAGCAGATTGCAAGGGCAGCTTCAGGAGGTGTTGGTTATTAGGAGGAGCCTCCCAGTCTCTACAGCTCACCATGGATTGATTGTCCTCAGGGCTTACAGATGTACCAAAGTTTTGCAACTTGCTGGCAGTTGAGGATGCAAACAGCATCAGCAACAGGCTTTTCAGCAAGGACAGTGCACTTAATGATTTTCTAGTGGGAGGAGTGAATTCCTTGGGAACGAGAAGCATTATGAGGCCTGACATGATGCCAGAGAGGCTGAGGATGTGCGGGCTTGGCAGTGAGAGACGTGTGTGTCATTTGTTACAGGGTTGGGTTTAATGATGCCCTCTTGCCCTTGATCTTTGGAGCTGTGCAAGGCAGCAGAGGGGAGGAAGAGCTTAAATGTCAGCTCTGCACTGAGGTAGGTGAATTCCCCAGGATTAGCGGTGGCTGGCCAGGATGAGGTCCCATCCTGGTGGGAGCATCTCGTCAGACATGCTGAGAGCAGCAATGACAAATCAGGAAGCTCCTGCCCTTGGCTTAGTGGGATTAATTAACTCCCGCATTGTGTCTGCCTCCAATTAACTCTGTGGCTGCAGGCTCGGCCCCACTGTGTTTTGGTGGGGAAGGACCAACAGGGTGGCAAAGGCTGGTGCGTGGGAGCTGAGTGGCAGCACAGGGGCAGGAGCAGAGCAGGGGCTTGGCTGCACATATAGAAAGCGAAATGCGACTGGAAGTAGGTGGAAAAGTGATACAAACATAATAGTCCAAAGTCATGTGGTTGGGTGCTACATAAGTAAGAATTTCTACTACAGAGCTAGGGACGGAAAGGGGGACCCCTGTCCTTTGGAAATTTTTCTGTTGGAAGACATTTATCAGTCAGTCACAACAGGAGAACTCTCATCAGAACAAGTGTTTCCACAAGAAACAAGGAAGTAGTGATGCCGTTGTACACGGCAGTAGTAAGACTGTATGGCATATTTTTTACAGGTTATGGTTACTCACAGTCAAGGCAAAATAGTTTAAACTGAGAAAGGCACCAAGAAGAGACGTCTGTTGAGGAGAGGCTGTTAGCCTGGCATGATGGGTTTCAGCCTTTGACCTGTGGACTCCTCAAGTCAGAAAGTCTCTAGACCTTAAATATGTCCTCCAAAGCACTATTTGATTCCAGAACTGGGTCACCACATGGACCAAGAACAGAGATAAGACTGACTTCTCCATAGGCAGTTGTCACTATCAGACTGAGGGTATGTTTTGCTCTGTGGCTCACACTGCGTTTCACTCCTACTGAGGAATGTACACTTGCTCTGATACATACCTTAGGCTGTAATAAATTAATCTCAAAAAGTCCCTCTCTATCACTGTCACCCATAATGACCAGTATCTCGAGATGTGAAGAAGCTCATAAAATCAAAGTACGATTTAGCATTAGCTAACATGTGACATTTAGCCTGTTGTTTGTTGCAGGAAAGCCAAGAAAACAAGACTGACCGTTGTGGAGATGTTCAAAGGGCCTTAATCTCTAGAGACATCTACCAGGTATTTTATACCACCAGCTGCCAGATCTGGCTAAAAACTCCAGAAGCTGCACTCAAGAATCCATTTTATGGAAATTGTGGACTCTTTTTGTAACCAACCCAGGACCAAACTGTAGGAAGGTGGACAATGCTGCAGTGATATACCCAGAAATCTGGGATGGGATTAATTTCATCTTCCTATTCAGAGAACTGATCCACTTGTCACAGGCTAGAAAGAATAATGGACATTTTAAAGTGCAGTTCATCTCATGCTAATACAGACATTAGGATGAGTGCCTATGTCTCTCCTTGGCTATAATTGGAGCCTGGGGTGCCTAGCTCAAATGGAAATGTCTGCTTTGTAGAAGTGAGATGAATCCAACCCTTTGCATAGAGAAACTGAGGGTCATATTTTTGCTTTTCTCCTCAAGAGAGACAATCCTTTCAGGCTGTTCCTATTCTGAATTGCTCAGCATTTTTCTAGATGAGTACCTATGTATTTCTCTGTGGTGTTTCAGGACTCTCCAAGCACATGAGTGTTGTGCCTGTCTGGCTGCCTCCCATGGGCCAACAGGTATCCTCATGGCTCTCATGAATGCTGCACTCTTGTCACTCTCCCAGCTCTTGGAGAAGAAGATGTGAACCCTTTTAAAGAGGGAGGAAGGCATAGCCCATGGAAGGGTAATGGTCATTCAACCCTATAAGCAGCAGAGCTGGGCAGGGGGCTCAACTTCTGATATTTAGACTGTGCTGTCTCTCCACATCATGCAATGGCATGCTTGCAGCTGAGTTGGGAGGAAGAACAAAAGTCTTTGGCAGGGGAAACATAGGGTTTAGGTTGTTTTGGAAACTCACAGGAAAGAAACTACAATGTCACAGGCATTGTGTTGTGGGTGAGGCATTAAACCATGGTCATTTGAACTGAGCAGGAAACTTCATGTTCAAAACAAAGCACATGCATTTCTTCTTTTGAAAACACACACTTGGGAGATTTCTCAGTGGAAGTAAATAGTTTAAGAAGGTAGTGTGAACAAAGCATTTTTCACCCCCTCCCCAGGCCACTAAGTCAAGATCTTGCCCTTCATCCCAAATCATAAATGATCATGTTTGCCTAGACTCTGAAAGACAGCAAGGTACTAGCAGAGCAGAGACAGGAGAAACATCATGGGAGAAACCTTGGGGACAGCTCAGGTAAAAGGTAAAGGAGCAGCTTGGCCAGTCTGTCCACTGGCACATTCTGACAGGAGTTCAGAGTCCAAATCAGAAGAGAAGAAGGTTGTGTTAGAGGTGAGCAAATTGCATGGTGAGCAATTTAGGTGGATGAAGAGGCACTGAAGTGTATCCCTCAGGTGGGACACCAAGAACTAGAACTGCAGAGGCTGACACTGGTCAGATGGGAAGTGCACGGGGGAGTGCCATGAACCTTGCACAGAACCTGCCGTCCAACATGATTAGTCCCCTGGGAGTCCTACATCCACTCAGAAAAAATTTAGATGAATGAGAGAGCTGTGTCGGCATAAAAACCAGCTCCATTATGCATGGGCTGTTGGTTTCCCTTTATTGCCAGCTCCTCTGGATTCATATCAGGAAGTCTGGAAGCTGCACATCCCTAAAGAAAAGCAGAAGATACTCATTATTAAATCTGAAATGTTCAAACGCAATTGGTTGCTAGCAGATTTCAAGGTCTGTTTGAATGATCCTCATGCAGCAAAACCTACGTAATATAAACAATGGTGAAGCAGCTCTGGCTGAGGTTGGTGATACATGTGATTGTACCAAAACTTGCATTGGATTTGTTTTTTGCTGTCCCCAAGGCTGCTGATTCACCTAAAGCGATGACTTCTGCCCTCAGAGGCTGAGGGTGGCTTCTTAATCTGCTCTTTCCTCCTGAGCTTATCTGGAAGCTAAGTAGAAAATATTGGATAAATGACTGACAGTGTTCAGCATCTTTGTCATTAGCCAGGCACTGAAGTGATAATGCAAGGATAATAACTTCCATTGTTGACTCAAGGAAAATTTTTTATTTTTTTAGTCCCAGAGACATCTGTGTTTAGGACCTGATGTGCGAGAACAGAGGTGCTGTGTGTTTGGCCTTCACTTCTCATTTCTGTGCTCAGCACTATGCCAGGATCAGGCTCTGCTTCTTCTTTCAATGTTTCATGGCTGGAGACTTGAGGGCCTCTTCTCCATGGGAGTCAGAGATGCCCCTGGACTTCCCTGCATGCCAGGAAAAACCTTTCCTTTCATTAAGTGGTCACATGGAAATAGATCTTCTCCAGACCTCTGCAACACCAGGTCTTAAACTATGCCATGAAACTCATGTTTCCTGCCAGGCTGTGCGTGATCTGCAGTAATTCACAGGAAAGTTGGGTACTTACAAGATATGCCACTACCAACAACTGCTGGAAAAGTGGCACAGCGAGCTGTAGACAGTCCAAGAGGGTCCTGGAAGGCATGGAAGATAACTTCCTGAGCCAGGTAATAGACAGCCCTACTAGAGGAGAGGCCATACTGGACTTGATCATCACCAATGTAAGTGAGCTCACTGGTGACATCAAGATTGGAGGCAGCCTGGGCTCCAGTGATCACGCACTGGTGGAGTTTGGAGTCTGGAGGGATGTGGGTCAGGCAAAGAGTAAAGTCGTGACCCTGAATTTCAGGAAGGCCAACTACCAGCTCTTCAAGGAGTTAGTTAACAGGACCCCCTGGGAAACTGCCCTCAGGGACAAGGGAGCAGAGCAGAGCTGGCAGATTTTCAAGGAAATCTTCTATAGAGTGCAGGAGCTTGCCATCCCCAGGAGAAAGAAATTGGGTAAGCAAGGCAAGAGGTTGGCATGGCTGAGTCGAGACCTGCCGGTCAAACTAAAGGCCAAGAAGGAGATGCACAGGCAGTGGAGACAGGGACAGGTATCCTGGGAGGAGTATAGAGAGGCTGCCCGGTTGTACAGAGATGGGGTCAGGAAGGCCAAGGCGCGGCTGGAGCTGAACTTGGCGAGGGATGTAAAGAATAACAAGAAGGGCTTCTATAGGTATGTCAATCAGAAGAGGAAAGTCAAAGAAAATGTACCCCCTCTCATGAGCAGGGCAGGGGAGCTGGTAGTAAACCAACCTCCTGGACAACAGTGTCATAATTAGCATTAAGGGCATGGGGGAAGGTGAATCCCTGAAAGATTAAATATTGGATCATGGAGTCACAGAAGGCAAAGGCAAGGACTGGGAGTATGAAGAACTCCCCACTGTAGGAGAAGATCAGGTTCGCGACCACCTGAG
>NW_009603317.1:0-9455 GCF_000690535.1 Cariama cristata
CCCTTTTCTCCATCCCTTCCCCTCCCGGGTGAAGGGAGGGGTTAACAAAGAGCATCTGCCACCTGTTTTAAGAGCCAGGCCATCCTTAAATGGTGACACCTGGACATATTGAGAGCAATAACCCTTGTGACCAGAGGTTCTGTAATCCATTATCAATATTCTGAATCTATCAATCCTTTTTAAATATTTGATTGTTTGCTTCTCATATAATATTTATGATACCTTCCTATATAACATTATCAATATTCTAGATGCCACTAAACATGAAAGCTTTTTTATTAGCCATCTGCCAGTAATGCTGTTAATATTTAGCAATGAAGTTTAATTCTGTGTTTTAGTAAAGTCTTAGATAAACCCAGCCTACGATCAACACAAAACTAGAGATAATCCAGAATGAAAAGTATCAACACTGCATATATGCCACAGGAAATACTCTTAAGGATAATTAAAGACACCATTAGATAGGGAGGGAAGTAGAAAGAAAATAAGTCTGTTTTTTTAAAAAGTGTGAATTTTTGTGTTTTTCACGGTTACAAAAATGTAATTTTTAATGGAAAACAAATGTAAGAAAGGAAAGATGTTCTGTTTCCACTCTGTTTGCAGTCTATACCTCTTGAAACGAGCAAATTCCCAAGTGCTGTTTACAACAGCCCAGCTACAGATTCGCAGAAGATCTAGATTTAAGAATGTAAGGCACGAAAGCTTCTCTTGATATCAACTTATAGCCTGATAAATAAGTCAATCTTTAAACGAAGTCAGAATACAGGAACAATTTTACCCATGGCTTGCAATGCCCAGGCCAAGAGCCCTCTTATCCTCATATTTAGGTGGGACACTAGCTGTTTCTACTAGTGTAAGTTAAAAGACACTAGCTTTAGCTGGCTTCTCTGAAGACCTCAACTTCTTAGAAGTGCTCTTAGAATAGGCACTGAATTGGACTGCTTTTAACAGAAGAACACTAATTTTTGAGGTCTCTGTGAGATCATGTGTTAACCATTAGAGATCTCAGCTATTTTAAGACTGTGAATGCTCTGAACTGTCTCAGAGAAATACGGGCAGTTGTAGAGTGGGATATAAAACATCAGTAATGTCAGAATGTTCAGCATTTCCAGGTCTAGGTGGGTTCTGGGAAAAGTTTTCCATGCTGCAGTATTAAAAGTATATTTCAATGATGTCCTACACTGAGATAGCAATCCAAAAACATAGTGCTGTGCTAAATCTGTTCTTTACTGATATTCCTAAGGGACTGAGATCTGTATCACTCATCCGTAAACCTGCTTTTCAGATTTTATCTTTGTGGAGTCAAATAAACCTCCTTACAAATTACAAAAATTCTAATTTAAACCAAACATAAATTCTAATTTTTTTCCCTTTTTCAATACATTCTGTAAAGAAAGGCTCATACTGTATGCCAATTCAATATTATTTCAATCTATTGCAACAAGAAATTAATTTATTCAGTCATGACCTAAACTATTCTTTGTTTTCTTCAAACACAAAAGTCAAATGAGAGGATTCTAACCACTGTTAAACTAAACCCTGTAAGACTAGAGGGAACTAACAGTAAAACAAACAACTGAGTTACTGTTTGAACATAGGAAATACATTTGAAATACCACCGAGACAAATTTATTTCAAAGAATGTATTTATGATACAGCGGGTATGTTGGCAGCTACCTGCTGTCTAAGGATTACCAGAATAAATACAATATTTCAGGATTTAAAGTCAGATTGGCTTCACGTGTTTTTCAATTCCTCTTCCATTGTTGTAAATCTAAACTAAAATCAGTGCAACAGCAACATAGAATGAAAACAGCATAGCCAGTATTTTGTCAAACCACAGCCAAACACTACAATCCAAACACCACAATCCAAACACCGTGTACAAATACAATGTCCATATACAAACACAGCCACAGTAGGCTCAGAAGAAACTCTATGGAGGGAGGAAATTTCTGCAAAAAATGGTGAGCAAAGAGTTCTACCCTAGGATTCAAGACAGGTTTATTTAGTTAAGTTAGTTAGTTAAATGTTATGCTGAAGTAGAGCTAATCTTTTTTACAAAATGAACATTCTGGATTTTGTTTAAGTTAAATCTTGTTTGTTGAAAAATAATGCCTGATGAAGGTAGGCAAATAAATTCATACAGAGTGCAAAAGGACTTTTACTCTAGTTGTTGTTTATCATTCTTGCAATTGTACCTTTTCCCTACAATATAGCTCTGCAGACAGATTCTCAAAAGCATTAGTTCAATCCATTTGAACAGAATTCAAGCATGTTTATTGTATGATGCACTCTTTTTACAAAGAAGAAAAAAAAGTATATCTTAATGATCTGTGATATCTAGTACTGTGTATCTTAAATAAAGCTTCTCTTAAACGTGAGCCTAAAAGTACTATACTCAAGCATTTATTGTGAAGGGAGGGAAAAATAAGAGTACATGGGTTGTTGGGCCACCAGATTCTGGAGAAAAAGCAATTTCACTTCTGTCTAGGGAAACCAGTAATGGACTTGTTTTCCAGTGGTGTGACTCTTTTAGTTCTAACGTGTGCCCTGTTATGTACACAGGTATATTGCTTTCTGGAAACTGAAATAAGGAAAGCAAAGGTTTTTGTGGACAAACATGGATTTGTGTCTGAGTGTAAAAATAAGACAATTAGAGATACTGCACTGAAATAATTATGTTTCTGTCCCTCTTTAACCCATCAAAGAGAAAAACAAAAACAAAACACTTCTTACAGACAGGTGAACTGAGAAAATTATTCGATAAACTGAGAAAAATTATTAGCTAAACATCTAGTGCCCATGACTGTTAGCAGCCCGTGTTGCTGCGTCCTGTTGGCTTGGTCTGACCTGTGGACACTTATACAGAAAGTTCCAATTACAGATCTTTCCTTTTTACGATCATATTTGGTTCTGTACAGATATAATGGAACTTTGCTCCAAGTGAAGCAGGCAATATATACTGTTTAAAACAGCCTTTCAATCATAAAATTATGTCTCAAGTGAAAAAAAATTAAGGACAAATGAAATTCAGCTTACTAGGAAAATATATTTCTTTGCTTGATGAGTAACTCTGTCATAATCATTCAATAGAAGCAAAACAGACTACTAATAAATAAAATACTATGCTATGAGTCTTTAACTTCCATTTAGCATCTCACACTTTAGTGTTGTGCTTGTCTCCCTGTTTAAAAACAAAATATATTGCACTTTGACGAGTTATGTAAAAAGATTCTCATAACTCTTTCTTAGCAACATCACTCTGAAATTAATCTCATTTACTGTGAAAATATATCATACAAATGCATATTACATTCTTATTTTTATACTTCTATTGTTATTGTGATAGTTTTTATGCATCAGAATATAATTATGCTCTTATTTAGATGCATGTTTTAAATCTACGGTTGTTACAAAGGCTTAAATTCTTGCCTCAATTTGAATTGCATAGCCTCTAGCTCATTTATATTTTTGAAAGAATTTAGTTTATAAAGTCTATAGTAAGCTAATATGATATGCATGGAAAATGAATTTGTTCATTCAAGTAGAATTTTCTGCTGAGTTAAGCCCTTTATTTTTCACTGAGTTAACCTTCCATTAAAATAAAACAACTGCAAACCAGCCAGCAATTCTGTAAAGCCAACATCAAATATATTTAGAAAGCTCAATGCCAGAAAACCCCAACCAAAACAAAACAAAAAGCCACAGCTCTGTATTATTTCTTGTTACATGTCTAATTTTTAAACTGTGCAGATGAGATTGAGTCTACTTCAGGAGAAGTCTGAACATTTTATCACATAGTTTAAAGATGACTGATACACAACAGCGAGTGCTGCATGAAAGGAACACACACAATAGAGATATAGCTAAAACTTTGCTTTTTAATATATTTAGCAGTATTTGCTGCATTTTTTATTAAAAGAAAAAACAAACAAAAAGATAAAAAGAAGATTAACTTACAAATAAGTAACCCAACAGTAGAAAAGCCAGATCTTATAATTTGCTTTTGCTTTTAAACAGATTGCTTCCAGAGGTCCAGGTTCCTCTTACCTAATTTATGTATGTAACCTTAGCCTGTTCCTTCTGAGTCTAGACACCCTAGGAATTTGTGTTGTCCATGGGAAAAACAGGTGTCCTCAATAAACAAAGAGATATATATCATCCCCTGGAAGTACCTGCCTCCCTATATTCATTTTTTAATGAAAAGAGAATAAAATCTTTAGGCATACTATAGAACTGCCTAAGATTAGGAGAATAAGTGCATCTCTAGTGAAGTTTGTGGCGTAATTGTTACCTGCCAACCAGCATGCATTAATGCAAATGGTACCCACAAAGGAGTAATTACTTGCCAATCCCAGTTTTTTGCTTATAACATTCATAGCTTTTTAAGAACTGTAAGGAGAAAGCAGTATTCAATGAATTAGCTTTTCAGGAAATTGTCTTCTCCTCTTTCTTCTCCTCCTGGATACTGAGGAAAAAAACTTCTTGTCACAGCAACAAGTACCTAGGACAACAAATAAGTTTTCAGAACTCTGCCGAATTCTTAGCAAACTCTTCAATGACTATGGATAAGGTTTGAGTCCCAACTGTGCATGTGCTGGAAGACATTTCCAGAACTGCGCATGAGAACCGAGGACCTTGATTCAACAAGAAAGTACATTTTGGACACTCGTACACCTTTTTTGGACCTAAGTACTGTGGGTTCATATGTAGTATTTGTTGCATTCCAATGCCCTCCAAACCTCAAACAACTAGAAGAAACTGTGGTGGGTTTTTTTTGCTGTTGTTGTTCTCTTTTTGGCTGGAGGAAGGGGTGCTGGGGGTGTGTGTATGTGTGTATTTCTTCTTCTAGCAGGATCTGAAATGGCTCGAACATACCTCTGAAAGCTCCTAATGAAGTGTCCTGGTTCTGCAATCTGATCTTTGCAAAGGCAAGGCCTACTGTTCTGCAGAGTGGCACTTCGTTAATGGAAACTCCAAAAAAGCCTGTACATGGAGTTTGCTTGTGATGATCCAATTTCAGAATCCAGGATTAAATTTGCACCCCCTAAACGGTTCAGAAAGATCAGATGGCATTCTGTATTGTTAATGCATTTCTGAATGACACTATTTTTATGGCTCATCCATCACTTCTGTTTTCAAAATACTAAGTTCTCTTTTTCTCCTCGTAACTCGGTTGCAGCCTGTAGGATTAGTTAAGGCTTGAGCTATAAAATCTTCCACCTGTCTTAACCTGTTTCCAGGCACTACATTAATACAAATAATAAATTATAATAAGGAAAAGCAGCAAAGCTGAGTTAGGCTGTAGACTTTTTAAATTAATCTGTCTGGCTTTGTAATATTGTCAAGATAAAAGCATGTACATTGGTGATCACTGAAAAACAGCTCAGAATTGCTGTAGGACCTCTTAAGGCAAAAATAGAAGTATGAAATACAACGGCATCACCTGAAATGGATTAGAGATAAGAACAAGGTACAACAAAGTAAAAAGACTGTGTTCAACCACTTGTTCGTTAACGCAGTGCAATTGCAATGCAGAATAACGCCAGAAGTAGCATGAAATTAATAAAACAAAAGAAAATAAAATACTCATTATTTATTCCAAATTAAATTATGATCACAGTTAATTCAAATAGCAACTCTGTATGTCAGAGGGGAGGACTTGTCTTCCAGTTGCTTCTGGAACATAGTGCTGGAGCAAGCTGTAGACATCTTGTCAGATTATTTCTGGAGCAAACCTAAAGTTTGCTTCTTTTCCTTCTGATTTAGAACCTTTTAAGGAAATGTGGTCAGCATAACTAATTCCATTGACTTCACTGAAACCTACGAATACTAAAAATAGTTCAAATTAAGTTCAAAGAGGTCAATGGAAAAAGGGGAAAGTTGTCAATAATTAACACCCATTTCAAACAATGTAAAAATATATTATGACTGTCACTAACACATTAGAACATCAGAATCTTTCTAGGAATCCTGACTCTGCAAAATGATTTTCTTAATGTTTATGTTCTGCATTGTTTCTTTGATTGTTTTTTTTACAGGCTTAGGAATTTTTGTATTTTACAAATATTCTTTTAGGAAAACTTAGGAAAACTTACATGTCTTCAGTTGAAGAATCCACAAGAATTTGAGTGATTTTAGAGAGAATTTAACAATTTAAGCATGGTTTCTGGCACTAAGAATTTTGTCCTAAATTCTAATCTAGACTCTTTATTTCTTTTTTAGTTCTGGTCCATATATTTGTATCTGTTTTCCTATTTTTAATGAGTTTTCCTCAGAAAAAGAGATAAAAATTGTCAATGTAAAGGAGTTAAAAAACAAATTTTCTATTCAGAAGTTACATAGCATAGGAAGATTCATAGCCATGAAGTTTACTTCTAAGCTTCTGTTCCTAAGCTAAACTCCTGTTTGTGGCTCTTGAACTGTGGATTTTGAAACATATACATCCTACCTTCTTTCTCAACTACTTTCATTATCAGAAAATCATTGCTTCTCAGCACTTAACAATAAAAGGATTAATTTTTGTACTAACTTTGTAACTTGCTTTGTTGCAGAAATGAGTGTGCAAACCATCCACTATCTGCAGATGCTGCAGTGCTGAAATCATGAAGTGTTTTCTTACCATAATGGAAATGATTTTTTAAGCATTGCTAGATGTGTTAAGAGAAATGTGGCAATCAGATTTCAATATGTTCAACGAGGGATTTGAAATGAGTGCTGATATTGCCAAATACCTGCTGGCAGGTGTGAGAGAACACTGGCCAACCTGGAGACATTTGAATAATCTCTGACCTATAGTTGGCAAACCCCTCCAAAGAAACAGGCAAACAAACAAACAACACCAACCAATAACAAAAAAATAAGACAAAATATGAAAATAAGTTTATCCAGAAGAAAAAGACACAGATGAATGTGGACATGCAATGTTACTGGCCTGTATACCTTTTTGAAGAAACATGCAGCACCAAGGGCACACAGTGCTACAACTGACCCCAGCTCTGCAGGAAAGTAAATGTTTGTAGAAGTACATAAAACAAAAGTCTTGACTTTTCCAATCTTTCGCAGAATCACAGAATGGCTGAGGTTAGGTGGGACCTCTGGAATTCATCTTGTCCAATATTCCTGCTCAAGAAGGACCACCTAGACCATGTCTAGATGGATTTTAATATCTCTAAGGAGGGAAACTCCACAACCTCCCTGGGCAAGTTGTTCCAGTGTTCAGTCACCCTCACAGTAAAAAAGCGTTTCCTGATGTTCAGAAGAAACCTCCTGTGTTTCAATTTGTGCCCATTGCCTCTTGGGCACCACTGAAAAGAGCCTTGCTCCTTCCTCTTTGCACCTTCCTTTCTGGTATTTATATACATTAATGAGATCCCTCCTGAGCCTTCTCTTCTCCAGTCTGAACAGTGTCAGCTCTCTCAGCTTTTCATCATATGTGAAGTGCTCCAGTCCCTTTCCATGATGCGTCCACAGGTTAGATATAGATACCTTTTTTGATAAGCAATGAATTAAGTATACGCTCCAAATAGTATTTTAGAGTAGTTTTGACCACCTAGATGATTTAGATCTTCCACATAAAAAAAAGCCACTCCAGCAAAGGATCTTACACTTAAAAAGAAGAAAAATCCTTTATATCGTAGGTCTCTCAGTTATGAGTGGCAAATCTGTCACCTTCTAAGACAGACTGCTTATTTTTATAAAAGAAATGATCTTTTAAATCTGACTTCATGAGGTCTCATAATTTTAAAACAAGGTAGCACTCAACATACATTTAACAGGTAATTCTGTCTTTCAAGTGGAACAATGGACAAATGCTAGAACTAATCTGAACTGCAATTCATTCAGAGTTGGGCTTCTTTGGAGTAACTACAGTAGCTCAGGTATGCATTTTGAACTCCTCCCTCAACAACTACCTGAGTTTACATTGATTGTGTGAAATTTCAGTTCCACTGGCAAAATTCCTACTAACCTCAGCGGGGTCATAATTTCATCCATCTGGTTTGGTTTTTTATTATTATTATTGTTGGTGTTGGTTTGTTTTGTTTTTTCACAAGAGTTGAATTGCACACTTCTTGTTTGCTTTACCTGTAGGCATTACTTAGCCCTAAATCAGGCATTTATTGTTAATATCTTCAAAACGAGGAATCCTAACTTAGAGGTTGGACTTTTTGAAAACAAGGCTATAAGCACCCTCTGCTTTAGTATATTTAAAAAAAAACAAAACTCAGATATAATTTTTCATTCTACTTTGGAAAAGTTACTATATGAAAGAAAATTTGGTATGATGACTTTTATTATACACTTGGTATAACGGAGGTTTTGCATAGTCATCTGGGTTTATGTCATGAAAACTAATTAATGTGAACTTTTTCTTCTCTTCCTCTTTAAAACTACCTTTTGAGCTTTCACCTTCTGAGTTCCTATAACAACAAATTAAAGAAATCAAATAGTATGCTAGTGCAGGTTTCTTCCTGAGAAATAAGATATACAATTGTGTAGGTAGTCAGCAGGACCTTGGGGAAAAAAAAGTGTTACAATCTATTTTAACCAGTCTCACTCCCCCTTCTTAATGTCTAAGTATGAAAACTGGCTAATGTAGCAGCTTTCTGGTATAATGTGGCCTTCAAAATACTACTTACACATTTATACATTGATCACAAAGGATACTTCCACAATGCATTTTTTTCAGATAAATGAATGTGCCTTGCTTATACAGATTCCAAGGTAAACCAAAGAAAATGACATGCGTAAAGACTAAGCTGCCCAGATGGTCCATCAACAGTTAATTAAATGGCAAACACAGACGTATCTCTGACGCTGCCAACAAAACTGCCTGCAGAGTCTGTCGTGGGCTCAAATTTAGATTACTGGAGGAAAATTTTCTGCAGATTGGCATCAGTCTCTTGTGATGCTCATCTGAAAAGCAGACAGAGTAAATTTCACAAGCTACATCTGAAAATGAAAACAAGAGTAAGGGAAGTGTTCTCCGAACATATTGCTAATAATGGGATATGAGTTTGTCACGCCTGTGCTGCCAAGGTAAATCCAGACCAGAGCAGTGGTGACCAAAGGGGACCAGTAGCTGTTACCTGCTCTCTATGTGAAACCATTTGGTAGTCACAGAGCCTCCATCCATTTCCTGTGTCAAAAGGAACTGGTGTTCTCTCCATCAGACTTGCAGTCAAAGAGTTGAATGAACATGTGACCTCTGCTACCAACCCGTTCCTTGTGACAGTCTTTCCAGTGAAAGAGCAGTAGCGTTAGGTGTTGAAGTTTTACCTTCACAGCCAGCACTGAGGGACAATTCTGACCACTAGAGCTGTCAGACAAACACCAAGCCGTGTCTTGTCTGTTTCTCTGCTCTTGCAATCTCTGATTTTCATGGACTGCTTACGCCTTCATTGCCCACCCTTACTTTACCTGTCCTGTCATAGAATCATAGAATCATAGAA
>NW_009603318.1:0-4685 GCF_000690535.1 Cariama cristata
TTCAGCTCACTCTAGGCACCTAAATTACACCGAATGGACGGACCGATTGCGGACTCGGTTTTGTTGCCCACCCACAGCTGTCTAGCCCCATTTGAAGCACCCGAGGGTATCCAGCAGGCCTTCAGCTGCTGCACCAGGACTGCCAGTCCTATCACATCTAACAGCCCTGCAGGGATGCCTGAGAGGTCAAGTGGCATCTCAGACTGTACTTTCACGCTTACGCGTGGGCAACTGAATGGCACCTTAGTTGTCTTGGTTCTTTTTACAATCAATGGAAAAAAATGAGTGTGTCTAGAAAGTGATCCAGCTTAGCTTAAGAGTTACGAAGGAGATGCGAATCGCTGCAGGTTCCTGTCTGTGACAGCTCTTCTCTTTCATCACTCAACATTTTTCATAGCTACCTCCCACTGTCAAACATTGCTTTAATTTTACCCATGTTTTACATCTTCGTATAGTTCTACTGAACAAGTACAATCCACAAACTCAGTCAGTGACCATTAGTTCAGAGAAGAGCCACCCCAAATGAGGTTGTGAGAAAATACAGATCATTACCCAGGGCATGGTTTCAGTAGGGTTCACGTTGTGATTCATCTTTACCACAGGAGACAGATTGCTGTAGTTGGTTTTGATTTTGATGGCGCTGGCATCTAAGAACAGATTAGTTCATATCTAAAGTGTCCATCTCTGCTTTGACCAGCATTCATTGTTTCTTGAAAATTTCCCTTTGCTTTAAGTTTGATTTCCTTTCCTGAAATGTGTGTGGTCCTTTCTTTTGGGTCAATATCTGATAATATTTTAAGTTTCTGTTTGAATAATGGTCATTACAGTTCTGCAGTAGGGGATTATAGCCAAGTTGATTTTTCTTGCAATTATTCATGGCTTGCTCCCCTATTTGTGTGATTTTGTAGGTCACCAGCTACACCTGATATTTCTTAGCCAGCCTGCCAACTGTTTGACTAGCCCCCTCTGACCAGAACGCTCTGGATTTATGCAGGAGCTCTCAAAAATTTAATCTACCTTTTCTTGATCTTTCAGGTAACTAGGGTACAATTTCAATAGACGCATGATTCATGACAATAAGTAATTGTGAAAGATGGAGTCAAAATGCACTTGTCAGCATGATAAATGTTATTGATCCATTTAAATGATGTCTTCTAAGGAAAAAAAGTGCAGAAAAAAGCATTAAAAATTATCTAAAATTTTACCAGTATTGTGTAAGGAAAAGCAGTAGTAGTCAATGAACAAAGTAAACATTGACATCAGAGCATCAAATTTTCATGTCAGCAGTCACCTGAGTAAAATTATTCCTGTGAAAGGTTAGCACCTATAAAAAAGTCATACTAAACCAGAAGAATGAATTTGCCTGAGTGAAGATTTGCTGTCTTACGTAATATAGTTGTTACTGTCTCAGTTCTGGCAGTACTTATGCCAGAAAACAGCTTTCACTATGTGAACGAATAAAGCTTAGAAAAATAGAGTACTAATGACTGGTATCAACTAGGTGGGAATGCAAGACATAACGCTATGAAATGTGCTCCTCCTCACAAAAAAAAAAATATTACAAAATCAGAAAAATATCATTGCCACACTGCTAGAAGCACAGACTGCTTCAAATACAAGTGAACATTCCTAATTGGTATATCATAAATCTTTGGCTTATTACAACTTACGGGTGTGCTCTCTTAGCTCTTCCTTTCTGCAAAGGTGAAAACAGCTGAGAGCACACATCCCTCTCTCCTAGCACGGACAGAAATTACAGGAACTCAAAGCAGGCATGGATGTAAGAGCAAATTAAAAATGGGAACATGAATCAAACTCAGTTTCTACAGCCCTCTATCCCAAAGGCTGGATTTCTATGTTTTAGCACAAAAAAAGAGAAAAAGAAAAATGTCTCACTTCGCTCTCCAGCACTTTGACTTTGTTACTCAGTTGCTTCACTTTGGCTTTTTCACTCTCAGTCTCGGCAGTTAGCTCACGATTCTTTTTGGCCAATTCAACTATTTTAGTAGCTGCAACATCTCCAGTTAAACCAGACGCCCCTGAAAAGTATACATAAAAACAAAGGACATATCTTACAGGCAAGATTCAGAATAGGTGATGCTTTCCTTCTCTGTCCAGTGCACAATGTACTTTTATTGTCTAATCCATTTCTCTCAGAGCTGTGCCAGGCACTTAAATGAACAAGCGAGGGAAAAGAGGCTTCAGTGATTCCAGCTGGATTGCTTGGTCCTTTGAGTCAGCAGCACCTTGTGGCTACCACAGCCACATTTCACACTTTAGCAACAGACACGTGTCAGAAGGCCCCAGGAGCGGACGTAGCAACATTAATACAACATTACTACACAGAAAGGGTAGAGGTGTTTTCCGCTCACGGCTGTGAAGGACAGTTATGAACAGGTTTTTGAGGCAGATTACAGAAAAAGACAACACTCTTTTGCACTGGTTGTTCACTGCCGGAGCAGTTGCTGAAACAGAGGTGCGAACTTTTCTAGATATCTGTCCTAAAAGGTCAGGCACGCTATTACAGTTGGGGCTGGGATGATGTCCAGGAAATTTCATTGTGCCTATTTATATGTCCCTTGAGATTATATGTGGAGCCTTACTCTATCACTCTTTTAATTGCTCTTTTAAACAGATACTTCATTCACCTCCTCATCAGAGAGGGTTTCATTAGTGTCACGAATAAAGTAATCTCCGGGACTGCCTTGTGTGTCACTTGGCTTTCGTTAACATCACATAGGTGAAGAAAAGTTCTCGCAGAAGTGCAAAATCAATGTGATTGCATACAATGTCCACGGAAACCTCTAGCTTAGCAATGAATACGAGCCTGCAATTCCAAATCCTTGGTGGGATATATGAAGACCGAGCTCAGCTGTTGTCATTCTTCTTAACTCTTTCGTCCCCCTTCAGTGCTCTCAAGTAATGACTTTTCTACTTATATCTGTGAAGATTATATTAAAGAACCAGGGTGAGATGCAAGGATCACAGATCACTCTTAAGTGAATTCTGAGTCCCATAAAACCCCTAGAGACATTAAAGGGGCTATCAGGAATACAGGTGAGAACAGAATATGACATCCATGTCACTATTTAAAAACATTGTAGAGAAAGTTTCCACCATTCTTACTCCTTTATCTCACATGTGTTCCTCCTCTCATCTAGAAGCTCTTTCTTCCTAAATTTTCATGATAAATGATGGCTGCTAAGAATCAAAGTACTAAACTAACCCACAGCAAGGCTGGTGCTTCCCTGTGATGGGGTCTTCAAATGCATTGCACACATTTCATCAAAGCTTTTAATTCCCGTGCAATGTGGGTGAGTCTCTGGCCACGATGTGGCTAGGGAAGACAGAGGCACGGAGCAAACTGTCACAAGCTGGCTTATGAGTCAGCCAAAGAAGCTGCAACAGCACCTCCGGCTCCCGGTTCTCACACTGTAATAGCTTCTCAGCTCTCCTAAATACAAGCTACAGACAGTTTTTAAGAACTAAGGTGTAATTTCGGTGTTCTTTAGTCCTGCTTATTGCTGGTTTCCCCCTTCTCTACTAGTCCGGTCATCACTGCTGTCCTGAACAACAGTGGCACCCAGCGGAGGAGGTGCAGCCTTCCCAGTTCCATTGGCAAAGGACACCCCAGCCACTTTAGAAGCTGGACTTTGCGTTCAGCCAGCATCCTCCATGTGCCCTACTCAGGCAAACAAAAGGAGCCTGAAGAAGGGATTTAACACTGCATCGCAGAGAAAGCTGCAAAAATGCTTTATGACATTAACAGAAAGTTTTGCAAAATACGATTTCTATGAATCGTTTTTTTTGTGCCAATAATAGCAAGTTTGCAGAAGATGTGAAGAACAGAGATTGTACCCCAAAAGAGCATAATATTACTTTTAAAGGACATAAAATTATCAATAACAATATTTTGCACCTTAGGTCTGACCTGTCTGACTACCAGAAGCCATTTGGTCCTTTCAATAGCTCTCTGAGATGGAGAGAAGTACTACTCATATTTTGCAGCTCATGACACTGAAGGAGAGAGTAAGGCACATATCTTCAAGCATACATGTCATTCCACATGTAAGTGCTATCATGTCAAACCATTGCAAGGAACTTCCCTCTGCAAATAAAACAAGGGGACTCCTTACATGGGAGAGACATCGATGTTTAGTAAACTCTGCAAATGCAAAACACTGTCAGCTTAGACCCTTGCAAGTTTAGGTAGCAACTCTTAAGTGTTGACTACACCTATAACCCAGGTGTTTAAGTATTTTCAAAGTTCAGAGCCAGGTGGCTTCAGCGCTATTGCAAATTACTGCAAGCTCAACAGAGAACAAGACTCCCTCCGTTGAGAGCTGCATTTTGATTCTTTCTAGCAGAAGCTTACTACAGGCGGAGGCAACAACAATATGACCGAAATACTCCCTTTTAGCAGAAAGCAGGTAAAGAGATCTCGCATCAATATTTCACTGCCAGGAGCTCACAATGAATCTGTTATCCTACCTCTATTGTCATCAACATCAAGGAGACACTGGAACTAACACAGTGAGAATACAAAGTTACTGTGTTTACCTGACAAAGCCAATCTGTCCTCCTGGATTTTTTTCTGGAGTTGCTTCATTTCAAAATCTTTCTCTGTCACCAGTTTGTATAGTCTGCAGTTCACATCTCGGACCTCTCGAAGCTGATCCTGGAGC
>NW_009603319.1:0-533 GCF_000690535.1 Cariama cristata
AGAGGGGAAAAAAAAAAAAGATTGCCTGGGGCCCCACACAGAGCCGGCATGCAAATGAGTGCCAGCTCCGTAAAAATAACCCCAGCAGTCACATTTTATTACAACCGAATTATTGGACCTGGGTTACTGGGAACTGGCACTGGGGAAGGCGAGAGAGGGAAGGGAAGAGAGGGGGAAAGGGTCAGGCATCATTTATTCTAAATATTTCAACTTTGGGAGTGCCAAGGGGTATGTCCCCGCTCCGATACACGCACATGCCTGAAACTGCCAGGGTGCTGGATGTGCCACAGCCTCCCTCGGCTCCGCACGCTCTCGCACCCAGTGCAGCACCAGCAAAACACGTCCAAGGCTTTCGGCCCCCTTTGATTTTCCACCTTCTCCTCCAGACTGGTGCCAGTTTGCAGCAAGGACACCCACTGCAGGTGTTGGCACCGTCCCTGGAGGTGCCCACGCTGGGGAGCACACTGCCCATCTCCCACCGCGGGCTGGGAAACAAAGGGGGGTGTGAGGCACTGACTCTGCCTCCCCCCCCC
>NW_009603319.1:544-2631 GCF_000690535.1 Cariama cristata
TTCTGCAGCCTCTCTCAGCCACTGCCAGTGTTCATGGGGAGGCTGAGGGCATTGCATGGGACAGAGGGGGTTAGAGGTGGTGGCCATGCGAGTTTGGAGGCTCCTGTCCTAGTGATGAGGGCATGGCCAAGGGACACTGCAGACCCTGGCACACAGAGGTACTGCTCCCACCCACACCCCAAGGGCAGCAGTGGTGGGAGACCCCTGTTACTGCCCTCCCCGGGGGTCTGGTCACCTGCTTGCAAGCCCCTGCTTAGTCAGCATTTCCCAAGATCGGACACAGCACCCAAGGACTCACTTTGTCACCATCATGGTCACCCTCCCCAGCCCTGAATGGCAGCAGCGAGATGTGACGAATCAGGCCCAGTTTTCCCTCCGAGGGAGGTCGCAGGAGGGCTGAGCGGAAAAAAAAAGATGCCGGGGACAAGCTACGGACTTTGGAAAGAACCCCCTGCACCTGCACGCACTCGAATCCCAGATGCTTTCAAACCAGAGCAACCCGACACACTTCTCATTGCTTTTCCATCCCCCCATCAGACCTGCCCAACAGCGGTATTTTTAGTTGCATTTCTTGTAAGAACAGTCCAGCCCTCCCTGAGCTGAGGCCAGGCTGGGAGAGGCAATGCCCTCCCCAGGACAGACAAATTCTTGCAGCATTTTCTTGAGCCAGGCAGCTGCTCAGGCTGGCAGAGCAGCACAGCAAAGCTTGGCACGGACACAGTGCTCGGTAAACGTGTTGCCTCCGAGTGCTCCAGAGAAAACTGGGTCAAGATTTTCTAAAGACAGGAGCTCGACACTCGCCTCCTCGTCGCAGCGAGCAGCATCCCGGCAGAGCAAGGGGTGAGCAGGGACAGCGGGACTCTGCCCTTGGAAAAGCCGGGCGTGATGGAGCCGTCAGAGAGGAGATGGGATATCCTCCTCCTCTCTGCAGCCAGAGGTGCTCCAGGAGAGCCACTACCTACCCAGCAATTCCCACCAACACGCACACCTCTGAAAAAGCAGGCTGAGTCACTATTCGAGCATCAGTTGCAGGATTTGCTCTGTTCCTTGCTCCATCCCAAGCCCCTTACGGGACACAGTCAAGTCCTGCATCACTGCGCACCATCCCGGACAGTAGGACAATAGTGTAAACACGTGCTGAGGTGCTTACCATGACGAGCCACAGCAAGAGATCCTCAGAGTCTAGTTGAGATGTGCTGAATTATGGGTCCCCGAAAAAGGCATCTCTCACAGCCCCGCTTAGCCCCTAAATCACCTCCTGCCCCATGGGTGCAGGGCAATTTAGGCAGTTTCTGCCTTCGCATCTCCCCCGCGCTGTGCAAGTGGGAGCGGCGTGGGTTTGCCAGAGCCCATCAACAGGCAGCAACTCCTCACAGCCCCAGCACGGACCACGAGCTGTTCCCTGCACCACTGCCCAGCCACTCTCACCGCAGAATCTGGCCCCTCACCCCAGGGGGGCTGTGGGAGCAGGAGGGATGCACACGTTCCTTCCTGCATACCTCTGCCGTCCAGCACACCCTATAACCCCTTTTGCCAGGTTTTGGGTTTGGTTTTGGTTTGTTTGTGGGGTTTTTTTTAATTAAAAAACCCCCAAACATCAGGAAGCTCAGAGTCTGTGCTCAGGGTGCTCTCTGCCCTCTCGCTCTGGGTTGTGCCAACCACCCCCATCCCTTCAGGATCATAGCAGCCAGCAGTCGCATGGGATGGCACAGGGCAGGGCTGTAGAAAAAGGATCTGCCATTGTGGCAACACTTCTGCAGTTTCTTTGTCTTCTATCTCTCTTTTTCCTCCCCCCTCATCCCCTAATTTTGCAGATGTCCCGAGACATCCTTAGATTTTCACAAGAAAGAAATTGCTACCAGCAAATCCCTGTCCAGGATGCCAAGATCTTCATTCCTGAGTGCATGTGTTCAGGGGGAAAACTTGATTTTAGAAAAGTTCCTTTCCTGCAAAGCTCAAAGACCTTCAGAGGAATTGAAGAAAGGAGACCAGAGCTCCACCCTAGGCATTACTGTCGAAAAGCTGGTTTTGGAGCTAATTTGAGAAAGGCCTGACTCACTCTTCTGAAATGCCCAGGACTCATCTTC
>NW_009603319.1:2665-3977 GCF_000690535.1 Cariama cristata
ACCTCTGTGGGACTGGCTTGCG
Source organism: Cariama cristata (assembly GCF_000690535.1). Classification (NCBI taxonomy): domain Eukaryota; kingdom Metazoa; phylum Chordata; class Aves; order Cariamiformes; family Cariamidae; genus Cariama; species Cariama cristata. The sequence continues at coordinate 2,688 of NW_009603319.1, forward strand.
ATTAAAGGCATCTGAGTTGCAAAGCACGGAGGGAACAACATATGGACAGGAGCAAGGGACTGCTTTTCCAGCCTCTCTCTTTTAGACCGTAACTGCATTTGCAAAAGGATCCCAGAGCCGCAGTGCAGTTCTTATTCAGTGCTATTAAACTTCATTAACTGATATATCGTTTCATGTTGACTCAACAACTCTTAAACCCTCTTCCGAGGGATTTCGTCAAACATGCTGTAAATTGCCGGTAACTGCCTTCCACTGGGAGCAAACTGCTCCAGCCCCAGCACGGTCCCACTCCCCCACCCCGGGATGGAGCAGCACTGCAGGCAATGATGCTCTCCGCACTCAACGATGCTCTCCGCACTCAGGAGCCTAGAAGCTCCCGTGTTTATCCTCCTGCAAACCAGGGAAGGCAACCGGAGGGACAGGGACTGCAAAAAAGCCATTCTCCTGACTTTGCTCCAAATGCTGAGGAAACCTCCTCAGCAAGTTCTAGATCCTCAGCGGAGGAAAAACTCAAAAAAATTCCTCTCCCAGTGATCAAAGCACTTCTTTGCCACAGAATTGACAGCTCTGCTTCCAGCTGAATGCTTTCAAGGTTCGCATTGTCTTACGTAAACTATAATCCAAAATGATCCCAAATCAAAAAAAAGCAGCCCTCAAAATTCAAGTTTTTTGGACCTAAACCCAAATGGGTCATTTTGGCAGCGTATGATTCTGATTTTTAGTGTTTCTTCCACCACCCCCCACCCCAAATTCAAATATTAGTGAGACCGACCTCCTTTCAGAGAGCTCTTTGACTTTGATGCTGTGGCATACACAGATGGAATATATTTCTGCATATTCCAAGACACTCTGGGATGGCTTCGCTCATGTAATTATTCAGATAAGCTAACCTGAAAGCGAGAGCATGCGCTGCTCGTTTGCCAAAATTGAGTGACTTTGCTTTCAAAGTGTCAGTAGGCGCTTCCCCCATCGCAGGTGACAGCTGCCAGGCTGCGGTCCCCAAGCTGTCCCTGGGTAAGTGGTGGGAGCTCCGGGGGAGGTGAGGAAGGAGGGGACAGGGCTCCCCTCCCCAGACCCAGCCCTTTCGATTTGGGGAGGAACAGCACATGCGTGGAGGGATGCTGGGGCTGAGATATGGCTTTGGCGAGAAGGCTGGATACCTTCATGGAGAAGCTTGCATTGAACGTGGTGGCCAGTTTGGGTTTGACACGGGTGGGCGAGGCAGATGAGAGGATCACCTCTGCCGTGGGTTTTCCTCCACAATTACAAACGCAGCCATCGACACAGCTC
>NW_009603319.1:4008-12027 GCF_000690535.1 Cariama cristata
ATACCAGAGTGCTCATTCGCCTCCCCCTTTAAAACCAAGTGCACTTTAGGAGCAATTTCTAAATGGCTCTGAGGTCGCGAGAGGATGGCTTTACTTTTAACGGCAAGGCAGGACCGGAGCAGTGTCAGGCAGGATAATAGCAGGGCTGCCTGAGTGGCAGGTGGGCCACCACGCCGTCCATTTACCACTTGCCTCAGCCAAGCACCGGCTGTAATTATCTCAGGCCACCGTATCATCATAAAGCGCCTTTCTGCTGAAATTATAACGTGTCGCCTTTAATTACACTAATTGTTAATAGGGATTCTAATTTTGGGTTCATTTTTCACTGCTAAAAAAATAATAGGCGAGGCAGCCCAGGCTTTTCTGCCTTCCCTGGGATTTCTCCCGCCAGTGCTAATTGAAACGTCCCCCCGATCCGCACCGCTCCGTGCTGACAGTGGTTTTGCCCCTTGTCATAAAATCAATGGTCTTCCCCTGCCCACCCTGTGCTGGCTTCTCGCCGGCTGCTGGGGCTCCTTTTCCCACTCGCCAGCTCCCTCAGATCATCAGGGTTAAATGATCTTTTCATACCGCCCGGCCGGACTGTCAGGAGGCATTGAGTGACTTTTGAAAATGAACCATGTTAAGTGGACTTGATGGGGGTTACAACCGCCATTATTGCTATCACCACCGTGATAAAATGGAGCCGTAATGATGGGGGAAGGTACTTATCACTGTCTTTTGTAGATCACTTAAGATGGTTTGGGTCTGAAGCTTCTCGCCAGAGATAAATGGAACATACCGAAGACAAACAACACTGGGACAGAGCCTCCCACCGCATGCCGGACACGAGACAGGAGCAACCCGGCTGCCATGGCCACATCAAATGATTAAACATCCAAAAAACATGTTGCCTTCTCCTACAGGAGCCATCGGCAGAGGTGTCCAAAGCCACCTGGGCAACAAGGTTTGCCCAGGCGGTTGCCAGCAGCTGGGTGCAGAGAACCAGGATGGGAAAGAACCAGAAAATTGGCTCTTCGCCTTGCAGCCTGCCTGCAAGGAATCAACAACAGGACTATCCAAGAGTTGATCTGGCAAACCAGGAGGTCCCTCCTGGCTCTCTGCTTCCCCAACCCCTGACCAAGCTGTGGTGGGACACTGAGGAGCCCCTTCCCTTCACTCCAGCAGGTTCCTCCCCGTCCACCCTGCCCCAGGCTGGACCAGGAGCAACACCACACCCAAGGTCAGCATCCACCCCTTCAGTACCTTCCATCCTTTCTCTTGCCCCCATCCCCAAAACAGGGGTGATTTCTGCTTCAGCAGAACCACAGCAAAGCACATGCCCATCCGTTTCAGTGCTCAGCTGGATCTGTGGAACAGGAGTCCCAGAACACACATTTGTGCAACGCAAGGTGAGAAGCGCTCCCACGTTAAACGATTTCTCGTGTGGCATTGCTAGGGAGAGATGCAATAGCAGGAAACCCTTTGTGTGTTTATTACCGTTGGTCCTATTGCACGTCAGACAAAGCCAAACCTGAGCTGCCCCCAAACTCCCTCGCAAGCTGCGGCCGCAGCCTGCCTGGCACAGGCGGGGGCGCCGGACTACCCCGGGTGCGGGGGAAAGGCCCGCAGGAGCTGCGCACACCGCAGGGTACCAGAGAGCTCAAAGCGGGGTTTCAAAGCACCAGCAAAAGCTGTGCAAAGCAGCCTCCATCGGCTCAGCCCAGGCAGGGCAGTGCCGGCAAGGAGGGCTCGCACCCTGCTCACAACCAGAGAAACCCAAATGATGCCAAACTCTCTTCCGCATTTGAGCAGGGACTCCAATAGTTTAAAACAGGCAAGGAAAATACCACGTGCTCGGCAAACACTAGGTGAAAAACAGGCAGTACCACCATGGACCAGAGCAAGGACACGGGCAGTGCCCCTAAAACACCAGCCCCAAACCACGCAGCACCCCACAGCAAACCCCCCAGTCCCCGCAATGCCCCACTCACAGTTTGTGGTCCACGAGCAGGAGAATCAGCCCCATGGGGCTCAACGGCTCTGCTGCCCCAGGTCCCCGACGCTTTCCAGAGAAGGGTCCCAGGACACTGGGTATCTCAGAACCCCAGAGAGAGGAACGGGAGCACAGGTAACTAGGAAACTGTTGAGCCCTTCCCCAGCTCCTTATATCACCTTCTCACCTCCTTCCTCCCAGCCACACCAAGCTGAGCTGTATCAGATCACTTCGTTATCACTTAATTGAGATACAGGTGATGCTTTTCCTTCCCTGGCCACCTGGCAGCCCAGGTTGCTTTCTCCCTGCCCTGAAAGCACGGGAGAAGACACCATCAAGGCCAGGCCACCCCAAAAGCACCATCTCCAGCGAGAGCCCTGGCTGCTATTGCAAGGGAAAGGAGAGGGTGGTGGGAGAGGCAGGGGTATGGAGCAGCACGGCCACCCTGCTCCCCGCTGCCATCAGTGTTTCGTGAATGTGGAGGTTTCCTCTGTAAAGAGGCAAGATGTAAAAAGGACCCCCTCTGCAAAGTAGCTGAACCCCCAGGAGGAGCCTTCAGGGAGGGACAGGAGAGAGAAGGGCTGAGGAAGGATAAATAAAAGGAAGAATCTGTCTGGGAAAGTTGGGAAGGGGAAAGAGCTGAAGCAAAAGACTTTTTCTGGGATTTGCAAGAATGCCATTGACTCGAGTCTCGTCACGCTGGACGTGTCAGCTCTGGTTGGGCGCGAGGCTGAGACACCGGTCCCGGGGTGCCTGGTTTCTCCAGCCCCCCGCCGACCCCCCTTTCCTTGTCATGGTGACGGTAGCGCTGCTGGCAATATTGACAGCCAGAAGGATTGCTCATTTCCCACAGCCCCACAAGATAAATTAAAAAAAGGAAAAGTCAAAGCTATCTCTGGCTGCTCACACTCGGGGAGTCCCAACTCAATACATCTTGGTTACTCAGAAAAGATGCTTATTAATAAGCTAGAAAGGCAAAGTTAGTTCTGCAGGCTGTGGGGTCACCAGTTAGGGGATCGCTTACTTTTCAAAGACTTTGCAGGGTCAAGTGCCTGGACAAAAGCAGAGGCTCCAGCTAAGGCTGCTTCTGCAAACTCTTGCCCACATCAGTATTTTGTCTTGCCACATGTAAAGCTGTCAAGATAAACCAGTATTTGCTTCATCCAGCTACGTGATACCGATTGCATGAACACACTGCCTTCCAAGCTAGCGCAAATACGGCAAAAATGTAGCTTTAGCTGCAAACCAGGCACGAGAAAAGCTGCAGTCAGAAACCATGGAAAGTCTGTGAAATTTTATCCACCGCAAAACTCTGTTTCCAGACTGACTTCAAGGCAGCAAAGGCCGCACAAGTCACACTGGTGGCCATGTGCCTTTTCTTCAAGCAAGGATTTCCTGCTGTTTTCTAACCTCAAGGCAAAAGAGAAAACATCCATCCTTTCACCAGCTTTATTTCCATTCCAGATGAAGAGCTGATCCTCTTTTTTTTTTTTTTTTTTTTTTTTTTTGGTGTCTCAGTGTCACAAGACAGACTCCGAAGCCCTGCTTTCCATCAACGCTGGTGGGAAGCCGCTCGCCCGGCAAGAACCAGATGCCACCTCGCCAGGGCTCTGCAGGAAAAGCCTGGCTGGAAACTGGCTGCAAATACTGGATCGTTCAGTGTGAGGGCTGTGGAGTGGGAGCTGCCCAGCATGCCAGCCCTGGCGAGTTTTGCTTTGTGGCATGGACCAAATACGTGGTTTGGCAAACAAAGCAAGCTGTGAGGACATAAGAAGGCTTTTGCCTTTGAGCACACATTTGAGAGCCCCACACTGGTTGTCAAATTATCTTGATGTGATGAGCCTCGTGAAAATTTTTTGCTACAAGGCTCGTTGTTTGCATTAAAACTCATGACAAAACGGGGTTTCCCAAATATTGACATGGGTTCCCCATTCCATCAAACCCCAACTAGGAAAGGTCCCTGAGCCCCCAGCCCCAGTCATCCAAACACCAGCCATTTAGCTGTAAAAATACTCTGCTTTTCCCTTTCTTTCGCTCTTCATGACGACACAGAGGAAGAAAAAAGCCCTCAGAAAGCCAAACTGGATTTCAAGGTTTGCCTCAACACTAGCAAATTGGTTAGAGGTGGGTAGAAAACAAGGTAAAGAAAACTGTAGGGTTGTGCACAAGAAAGGAGGAGCCACCGCAGTCACCATGAGCTGCAAACGGGCCTCTGGAGAGCTGGCTAGGACCTGCACATCTGGCTAGGACCTGCACATCTGGCTAGGACCTGCACAGCCCCTTTGCAGACCAGGCTGGGGAGGTATCACCAGGCTGAAGCTGAACCATAAGCATGCAGCCCAATGCATGGACCCTTCTGAGCCTCCAGAGACCCTTTTTATGATAGAAATGGTTGCCCCAAAAGGTTTAAATCTCACACTAGCGAGCAGCGGCCCCTGAAGACCTGGAAGAGCTGGTGGGTGTCATCCCATAGGGGCTGGACCCCCATGTTATAGTGTCACTGGACCTTTGCTGGGTGGTCTTCCACTAAACCCATAACCTTTGTGTGGCACAGAGTATCCAGCAGCAACAGCATCTCCACCTCTCCAGGACCACCAGGCGCCAACCTCTGCAAAGCCAATCTCCTGCAAGGGACTTTTACAGCTCTTACATAAACACACCCCTGGCCCACCAGACATCTTCCTCCCAGCAACTTGCTTATTTTCTCTCCACCATCCAAAACTCTACTGCAGAGTGAAATGCATCCAAACCGCTGAGGCTGTGATTTTCATGACACCACTGCCTGGCTCATTTCTCTGCTGTCCTCTCAGTTTTGTGAAGGTTAAAGGCATCCTTCCTCGGCGACTGTCAGACTGTTATCTGGGCTGGAACTGGCTACCCGAGCTCCACGAGGAATATTTTATGCAGATTCTCTGCTGCACCTCGGATGGCTCATCAGTAACCAACCTGCTGCTGGTGCTGCGTGGCTTTATTTCCTCTGAGCCCACCTTTTGCATCCTCACCACTTCCCTCTGCTCCAGCCTCACCCCTTTTACAAGTGTAAAAAAGTGGATTTCCATATGCATAAAACGTAAGGGCTTTTCCCTGGGCTGATGCAAGGGGGGAGAGCAAAGGTTGCTCCATGCTGCTCTCATGGGGGTGTCTGGGAAGAATTCGGGAGAGCTGGAATGGAGATAGTATTTTTTTCATCTGGAAGACAGAAGGATTAGGAGACCCCCATTATTCTGCATCGGACTTTTACACCCAGCCCTCTCCTCCCGAAAACCACGCCAGGAAAGAGAAGTCCCCAGCTCCCTCTGCATTCCCCTTGGAAGCTTTCTGGCAGGCACAAAGAGAGCAGACAGGCAGCACTGAGCACCCAAGCCAATCTCCCTGCCTCCTTCCCCTGGCAGAGGGGTGCATGAAGAAAGGGAAGAGACTCCAGCTTGCTCAGGCGACCACAAATCTGAGGATGATTTTCACGCCCGTGCCCCTGGCAAGCCAAATGACAGCCCGTTGCCATCCCAGCTGGCTGCATTCTTTTTGGGCAGAGAAAGGCCCAGAGTGGGAGCTCATCCCCAGCATGGCAACTTGAGCACCAGCCCGGCCGGGTGAGGCCAGGCTGGAGGAGGTGGAGGACATGCACCCACCAGCATCCCCACGAGCCCACCCGGCCTCTCCGAGTACCAGGGCAGAGCGTACCGCTCGGGCGGCTTTCCACTAAACGCCGATTATAAATGTCGTGATTTCAGAGCGGGAAAGAAAACAGCTGGATTCGTCAGCCAGCAGCACTGGCAGCTAAAAAAATACCATCTTTTAATGTGTGAACCAAGTACAGAGAACGCGAGAATAAACAGGAGACCCTGTGGTAACATTTTTACAAGTCCCCTGGCTGACTGTTAGAGCCCTTTAACTAGAACATGACTGAGCGTCCCCGTTTCAGGATCTCAGCAGCACGCCCAGCTCCTCCGGGGATCACCAACAGATGGATCCAGGCAACGAAGCTCACGTCTGGATGAAAAGTCAGGAGGACTTGCTTTTGGACCTATCCCCACATCTAGTTTTAAACTGCACTGGCATGAGAGGCTGTGCTCCTTTGGCCACACTTCCCCACGACCGTAAATCCAATTTTACGGCACCCAGTCCAAGCCTGAAAATAATGCAAAGCACTGAACAGATATAAACTCTTTCTGCTGCTTCACAAGATCTCCAAAGGGGCCAGGAAGACTTTCTGCTGAATCAGGTATTGTTTTGTGCTCCCGCCGCTGGCGGGGAGCCAGATGCACACCATATTGTACAAGCCGGGTAATTTGGCAAAAATGCGATCATGTGCTCACCCCTGATTCAGACCCAATTCCTCCCATGGGGTGACCGGGTAATGCGCAGATCTGGTATTAATTAACAGGAAACCACAGCCCTAGGCAGCGATCTGTCATCCTCTTTTGGATGCAGCTTAAGCCTGCTAACGGCTTCCCCACCCTGGGCTCCCCCCAACCTGCCCCCTCCCTGCCAGCAGGTACCACCCCAGGTCTGGGTAACCCCCCGACTCTCCCGAGTTGGACCGAAGACTCAGCTAACCCAGTGCCTTGTCTCCGAGAGCCACTAAATCTGCGCTCCTGCTCCTGGGCATGCCTGCACCCCGCAGTGCAGGGTAAGAGGAATTTGCTCTTCTGGCCAGGAACAGGTTCGGGAGCAGCAGAGGCACCGGGCTCTCGCCCGGGTCCCCGTCCATGGCACAGCATCTCCGGACGAGCTAAAGCTCATACTACCCTGCTGACGGCTCTGACAGCAGAGCCCTGGCAGTGCCAAATACTTTGGAAAAAAAAAATAAATCTCCTGGGCTCCAGTGAAAAAGGCAGCACTGGTACCCAGTGTGCCAGAGATTAAGCAATTTACTGAGTCAATTGTCTTTTTTCCAAGGACAAACATGTGTGATAGAAGATCTCCAGATCTGCTGGCACGCTGTGAGCTCTGGGCCATCAGCCCTTTCACTGTCTCAATTCATCTGTCAATAAACCACCATGCCCATTAAGGCTGGAGAAATGGAAAGGGATGTTTGTCGTCCACCCAGCAAGGATTAAATGCCACGTTGCACAAATGATGGCTACCCAAGATTTCTCAGTAGAAGTGCCGAAATTCCCGACCATGACTCATGCTGCCCTCCTAACCGAAGCAGGAGGGACAATAAACAGCAGGGACATAATTTGGTACCAGGAAGCCCTTGCCAGAGGTGATGTGACCAGGATAGGATCTCACTGCTTCATGAAATATCTGGGTGGGAAAACCACGTGATGATGAAACAAAGCGCAAATTTCCTCCAACGCATGAGGAAGACACGAGGCGTCCACTTGGTGGAGGTCAACCAGTGATGTTCAGCTTTGTCCCCAGACTTTCACAGCATGCCTAGACTTACCTCAGCCTTGGACACCACTTGGGCAGCCAAGCTCAGCTCACCAGGTTTGCCCAGGGTGCATCCCGATGCTGGTGGCCCTGTGAATGTCACTGCCACCTCCTCTGATCCTGTGCACTCGATAACAGCCAGCGAGTGAAGTCAAGAAGAAAAGTAACTGTTTTCCAGCCCAGCTGGTAGCTTGTCAGGACTTGGTGGAAAGGCTGCAGGGAAGGCAGGAGGGCGAGAGGTGCCTCGTCTTTGCACGGGACAGTCCCCGGGCAGCACCTCCTCCCAGGCTGCCCTCTTAACCTGCGGCATGAGCTGCCACAGCGTGATGCTGAAGATAAACTTGGGGGAAATTCAAAGAGAAAATGGGCATTTTAAAGAGAAAGAACATCTAGGGTTGCCATACATGAAGAAATACATTTGGAAGGACACAAACCCTCTCTGGGATTACATTATCCCCTAACAGCAGCCCAGGATGGATTTGGCAGAAGGAAGGGTAGAGGGATAAACTATTCAAGAGATGCTCATTCTGGGATAGTTTATTTTTGCGGGGTTTTTTGTTGCTTGTTTTTTTGGTTTTTGGGGTTTTTTTGTTTTTTAACAGCTTCTTCCAGGGCATATTCCTGGGACCTGCTGGAGACAAGACACAGCAGCAGGGATAAACCAG
>NW_009603319.1:12058-43147 GCF_000690535.1 Cariama cristata
GCCCGGAGCCTCACCATCGATGCCATCATTTCTCGTAGCCACCTCTGCAGACCCCTACGCAGCACTCCTGCCCAGTGCCCATAATTAAAGCAAAGTTCAAAATGGAAGTCAGACCTCAGTTGGGCCCTGGGAACGGGGGCTTGCTTCCTCAACAGCTCAAAGCAAATGCTCGTAGTACTTTGTTATGGCAGGGGAGCAAGGCAAGAGAAACCTCGAGATGATGTTTGCTTTTGTCTGTAACCTAAATCCCAGGCTCTGCCCTTTCCCCTGCCAAGCGCCCGGGAGAAAAAAAAAAAATGGGAGTGGATCTTTTTTTTTTTTTGAGCGCATAGCAAAATGGCTAATTTAAAACAATTACGCAACAGCTAATTAAAATCATCTCTGCGTCCTAGAAAGGCGACTGGCCAGGTACTCAGCATGAAGCGTTTGGCTTTACGGAGCAGCATCTTGTTAAAGCCCTTCATCCCGCCGCGGCGGTGGCTGGACCCATCCCGCGTGTGCCTGCGGAGTGGCCTTCCCACCGACAGCCGAGTGAGTCCTCCCTCTCCTCCCACCCGGCTCAGCACCGCAACGTACCTGAGGCACCGGCTGTGCTTTATGAAGTCTAAAATTTTCAACTGGTTGTGTCTTTCCATGCAAACTCATTAGACACTATTTACACCCGCTGCAGCTGTGCAGAGAGAGGTTTTGAACTCTGGCATTCTACAGTAGGCTTTGTTTCTCATTTACATTTGCATATTAAAGTGTTTGCCTGAAATAGGCTATTGAAATTAATTCAGGATTAATTGGTGTCTTTATCTCATTAGGACAATCTAATTTAAGGATGATGAAATTGTTTAGCCTCCCGTTTGCATAATTAGATTGCTTTGAATTGCTGTCATTATTGTGCTCTTTAGCATCATCTGTAGGCCTCAAACAGACAAGAGTTTCAACCTCATAAAGACCAATCATGTGTTACAGCAGAGAGCTGTTAACCCCTTTTAACCCAAACTCCCTCCAACCTGCAGCTGCACAATGGAGCGGACGCTCTGTGGCACGGCAAGGACGCGGAGGTCTCCACACCCCGTGTAACGGGGCATCCCCTCCTTCCCTGTACACGCTCGGAGCGGTGAGGTGCAACCCCAGGAGCTGCTGGCGGGCAGCCCCGTTTCGTTTGGCCTTCCTACGGGAAGGACAGTGGCCCTCCCAGACGGTGGTGAAACCCTTCATGGTCAGATGGGGCCATGGGCTGCTCCTCCTGGGAGGCTGAACAGAGCCACAAGCGCTCGCTCTCCCTCTCACATCACTGGAAAGGGCTGGTGGGAACATGCCCAAGGACTGACTGATCCCATCCCTCCTGCATGGCCTTGGGAAAATCCCTTGGGCTGGTGGCTAAGACATCTGGGGACCGCTGGGCTTCCCCTCTGGTGGAGCCGGGGCTGCAAGGAATGCTCGTGGCCACGAGCACCATGGTGTTTTGTCCAATCCAAGGACTTACCAAGCTCTATCTCCTTCTTCTCCAGTTTGGAGGCTGTTTCTGAACCTCCAGCTGAGGAACATTCCCTGAAGACGTCCTGGCCAACACATAGCCCTTGGGTCTGGTACCAACACACTCCTCCTGCTTCAAATAGTTCTTGTCTCCCCTCTGTGCACACCTGGATGCTAAAAGGAGAGAGGAGACCTGCCCATCCCTGTGCAACGAGAGCATGCATGTGAGGAAGTACCACCAGTGCCCGTATGAGCTGGGGAAGAACGAAGGAAAGAGAAGTAGCCGTAAGACCAGATCTCCACACTGGATCATCTTTAAACCTAGACTCATCCTGCGATGCAGGTGCTGACCTGATGCTGTAAAGGAGCGGATGGAGCCATGCTAGCCCCATGCAGGGCTCAGTCTTGTACCCAGGGCAGCAGGGACCACCAGCAGTGGAAAAAGGAGACCACGTTGAGAAAGCACTCACAGGCCGGTTGTACCCAGGGACAGTAATGAGAGTGTGGATCCCCCGACACTTAGTGCATGCCCCAAAACATCACCCAGTGAGCACGCACCAAGGGACACAAGGATGTGGGTGGCAAGGGTAGTGTGTGCAGAGGACATTGGTTGAAAGCTGCAGCCTCCCTGAGGACCCTCGCAGCCCACGAGGGACTCGTTCCTTGCAAGCAGCCCTTCACCTGCTTTTCAGTGGGACCTTCCCCAGCCTCAGCTCCTGCCCACCCAGGGGACTTGGGCACCTCAGAGCCGTGGGGACACATAGGCTGGAGCCACCTGGAAAGAGGCATCCCAAGTCAACACTGGCTCCTGGCAGAGGGTACCAGTTCAGCATCCTGAGCTAAGACCTCGCTTCCCCATGGGTCTCTCCATTAAAAACCAGCCTGTTCGGCAACAAAAATGATCCAAACCATGCATCTCAGAAGTATTTTTACACGATAAAGCATCATACAGCATTGTAACTGGCTTCCTTGCTAGCAAGGAGGACCACGGCCTCATACGTTCACACACACACACCCCCGGTACAGGCCCAAACTATCTTTCCAGATGGCCGCCAGAAGCCAATAGCCACCAAAGTGCCTGAATCCAGCCCTGGAGATGGTCCCTGGGCACTGAGAGCAGGAAGGGGGTCGAGATGGCAGCTCCACAGTTGCTCCTGGGGATGCTCTCCGTCTGTCCTGGCCCAGCTCGAGGCAAGAGACCTGCTTCTCATTAGCAGGCGGCTGACTCTGGAGGTGGGGGCTGCGCCAGGCAGGCTGCTTCGCCAGTCGCTTCACGTATCCTAACATCTGGTTGTGTCTCATCACAGTGCAAATTTATGACCCTGGAAACAACATGTTGATGATGCACTGGGAAGAGGAGCCGGAGCTGTAATCCCACGTCCAGAGCAGGGATGAAGGAAATCGCCACCCGAGGACTTCAGTGGGGGGGAAGAGGTGAAGAAGGGCAGACCTCCGCTCCCCCATATGATGGGGCGGGGACGGAGCTCCAGATGATGCAGCACAGCAATGTTTTTCACGCTAAGTCTTTCTCCTCCGGGAAAAAAAAAATGCAAATTCAGCAACAGCCAACTTTGCACAACTTCATCTCGATGACTTGCCAACTTCCAAACCAGCCAACAAACAGGAAACCTTCAAGAAAATAAATGAAAGATTTCATTTGAATGCTTTGAAAAGGAACATTTCCATTTGCAGTGACTGGCCAGTTACACTTACCATTTCATAGTTAAAATTATACAGAGATTTAATGTGATTTGAAATGGAAATGACAGATTGCATTTCAGGTCCTCTAAAGGGAGTTTTGTTTGCCTAGGCTAAGTAAATGATCCATTATTTTTTCCAGAGATCAAATATATTAGTTGAACCAGAACAGAGTGGGACTTGGGAAGTCTTGTTTGCAGGTTCACACCAAAGATGTTTTAAGTTTTCAGTTTAGCCCAAACAAGTGTTTTTAGTTACATTGCTTTGTTGGAGCTCAGTGGAAAAGAAAGAAAGAAATCCAGCTCTTGCCACCACAATTAGGCAACCAAAGAAGAAAAAAAAAAAACAACCCTAAGAGTCAGTGAAAGAGAAAGGTCTTAGTGTGGAAGAACTACGTATTTCTTGCCTGAACTTTTCAGTTCTGCGGACTAATTTTTAGACCCTTGGTACTGCTATCAGGCCCTTTAATATATTGGAGAGGACAATCCCTGTATGGTGCTACATACGTGTACATATAAGCATAGGCATACCTAGTGCAAGGCAGAACAAAGAAGACATGGTCATCAAAAGCTGGGATGCTCTTCCAGAGAGGTGGGGTGAAGTTTCTTCCCTCGGCTGTCCAACAGCTCCACAGCATGAGGGCCAGCTGGAAGTAATGAGCAGGAGAAGAGCAGCTGCGGGTCACACTGGACCATGGGCAAAGGAGATTCAAACTGGTGCAAAAAAAGGCCACTGCTCCTCAAACAAAATGAAGCACAACTGGAGCAAGCCTGGAAGAGAGAGGTGAGGATGTCTGAAGGTCTGGGAAACTCAACAAATATGGAGGGGAAACATGATACAAGCACGCCTCTGAATATACCAAAGGCTTTTCTTCACGTTGTCAGTGGCGGATGCATAAGAAGTCATAGCCCAAACAACCTCCAGGAAAGCCGAGATGAGATCTCAGGAAAAGCTGCTGGTGGTGGGCACCATCAGGCAGCACACAGCAGCCTGGGAACACAATCTGGAGCATCCACAAGCACGGCAGATACCCTGGCAGCAGCACCAATATACCTACCACCTCCTTCCAGCATTGCCCGTTTGTGAACCCATGTGGCTTTATGGTGGACACACAGGTCCTGAGTAGAGAAATCTGAGCGGAGCAGCCCAGCTCTGGATGGTTTTGCAGCCCAGGTTGCGGGCAGCTATGGGAAGCACTGGCACAGCTCACCAGCAGCCTGACTTACCTTCAGCCAGAGGTCTTCAGGAAGGACATGGAAAGCACTAGCGAACAGATCTTCCCCCGTTCCCTCTAGAGCTGGTGATCTCCGGAGAAAGGCTTTTCTTCCCCTGCTTTGCTATTGCTGCTGCCGAGCGTTTCCAGGGCCTGCAAGGACAGAAGCAAACGGGTCTGAAAACCAAGAGACACTCTGGGAATCACGGTGGATTTGTGGTGGCTCATGATACGTTATATTGTTATCCCTACAAAATCACATAGCCTCCCCTGGAAGCCCCCCAGAGCTGCTATTTCTTTCCACTCAGAAGTACTAGTGAGACCAGGGGGTTACGTTGCATCCCGTTTTGGTAGAGAGGGTGTTAGGGAAATACCTGCTGAAGGGAATAGAGATGAAACTTCCCCAGAGGCCAAAAAAGGTTAAACCACCCACAAGGTGGGTGAAAGCACAAGGGCAACCTTCAGCTCCCACCCACCGAGCAGCTACAACCCTTACTGCCGGCTGCTCAGAGAGCGAGGACTGCCGAGTAGCAAGGACGACCCTCGTATCAAAAGGACAAGCGTGCTTCTGTCTTCTGCTGCACACTGCGATCATGACAGCAACAGCAGAAAACACAGCGTTTGCCAGAAGTCACACAAAGTGTCCAGGAGCGTTTGACCGAAGACCTACAAGAGTCTTTGGTGGAGATGCAAAATGCTGTCGGGAAATTGAAGCTGGTTAAGGGGTCGTGTAAACATGCTGGTATGAAGTGACCAGCTTTCAGCTGCAAATCAGGTCATGACCAGTAGTAAACAGCTGCAACCAGTAGCCACGAACAAAAATGTGGGGCTGTAAGGAAGAGCCCACACGGAGATCTTGGTGTGTGGCTCACAACCCAAAAAAGGTCCCACACAAACCCAAGCCATGGAGTAGGACCTCCCCACATCCTGGCTCCAGGCGTGCTGCTGGATGAGGAGAACACCACCATGGATTTGGAGGGACCACGCCATCCCTTGGCTCAGCCAGAGCCTGCCCCAGGGGGTTAGCAGGGGCCAGACACAGATTTACAGCTACCCAACCTCTGTCAAGCCCATGTGGTTCAGCCTGTGTGGTTCAGTTCTTCTTTGCAAGAGGACTTTGTTAGCAGAGTTCAACAACAGATCTTTATGTTTGCTTGTAGGATTCTTTTTAGGAAAAAAAGAAAAAACAGAAAAAAAGAAAAACCCCAGCATTACAGCGTTTGAGGTTAGGTTAAACATTTTCTTCAGTCTTGAGAGTTTGAAAGAAAAAATGCAAAAAAAATGATTTCAAAACAAAGTCTTTTTGAACGAGAAAAATCAGACAGTCCCCTCGAGCAATGTCAAAACAAAATCTTAGGACTTTTTCTAAATTCACACACAAATGCACATATATATACTTACATATATATACATTCACCAATACATACACAGTTGCATACTGCTTTTACTCCATGGGAAGGTACCCAGCAAAACCCATCCAAAAGAGACCTTCTGGGTCCTCCTAGCCCACATCGGGGGGAAATGTGCTCCCACACTCCACTCAGGTCTCATCACTGCAAGAGAGGGGGAGTCTGAAAATGGCAGTCCTGGCCGCAGCAGAGTGATTTGCACCATCAGCCAGAGCGGAGGGCGACCAAATCCCAGCCTGGGACCCCCAGGCTCTCTCCTGCCAGAATAAGGAGGTGCCTGGCTGGGAGCCACATCCACCCTCCCAGCTCCGACACGTGCCCATGGACCACAAACCCACCGATCCTTTCCCAGCCATACCAGTGGCAGGGCACGTGCCCCCAGGAGTGTCCCCAGCCCCTCACAGCTCCCGGGGCTAAAGGTTGGGCACGCTGACCCGTGGCTCCGGCATTTGGTCAATGACTCCTGACCCATGTAGGTTATCGGTCTCATAACCACCCGGCCTCCGTTTCCAAGTGCCAATCAGGCCTCTCCTTTGATCAGCGTTATAATCAGATACAGCACTCCAGCATGGATTATTAAGTTTTAACAGTTGACACATCATTTCTGATACCATAATCTGGCAGCACTTTACAATAAGTGACAGGTCCTCACTAATTCCTTTTGTATTCACTGTAGCAACGTTAATCATGAGTGATGAACTTTGCGTATTCATATGGATGTAATAGGCAGTTCCCAAGGACTGAGACTGTAATTTAGCTTTAACCTAATGGGCACTGATTGTAACAATAAGTAATTATGTCAGCTAAATGCAGTGTTGATAGCAATTGATGACAGCAGCGAAAGCCACGACACCATTTTGGAACTAAGCTTGGAATAGTCATTTGTAAAGCCGTAACGGCCAAGACTAAGAACAATGTGTCCTCTCCTGTGTATCCTATCATCCAGCTACCTTCAGCCTGGCGAGGACAGTCCGAGCTGTGACAAACACCCTGTCAGCTCCCTGTTTTACTGTCTGGCAGCTAATTTCAGGGTAGCCAAAAATCCAGCCCGCTAGATGGATGGGACCGGTGGTGCCCTGAAGCTCGGGTAAAAGGAGAGAGGCATCTCGTCTTAGATGAGATGTTGGGATCAATTCCCTGGATCACCTTCAGGTCCTTTGAGCAAGTCATGTCGGGTGACACCTGGCCAACATCTGGTAGTGTCACCTTTCCACAGAGCAACGTTTGCAGCTGCCCACAGCTGCAGACCCTGGCTCTGTACCCAGCCAGCAAAGCAGGGACAGGCTGCAGAAGACTGGAGACCACCGCTGAGCTCAGAGACAGCTGAATTCAGCAGATGTACAATTAGGAAAACGAGACCCGAGAAGTGTGCTTGATAACCTAAAACACAGTGTAAGTACGTCCAGAGAAAGATGCTCTTCTATTACCCAGAAGGGCTGGTGTGACCTCTTTTTTGGTTAGAGAGGAAAATGAGGATGGGATATTTTTAAGCCAGAATATTTGGATTTGAATTGCTTTCTTTAGAAAGGGGGAGCATGGCAAAGTCATAATAATAATCTTGTTAATGACGGTAATAAGACTGTAAGTGTTGGTGTCATCTCGAAAAAGTGATTTGTGCTGCCAATAAGAATCCTGTTTCACTGTAATCATTAAAGTGGTCAAAAATGCTTGGAAAACACAAACACAAAGTAGCTATAATAAGGTAGAAAGGATGTTTTCAAGGAAACAGCTTTGGGGGGCTCGCACAGGATGATGTCCCTGCCCCTAACCAGACGGTGAGGAAGAAGCCACCTCCCTTGATATTAGCAGGGCCTTTGGGAAGACAGCAGCAAGCACCTTTTTAAAAATACACAGTGGAATGACGCGGGTGCTCTATTTACTTACTATTTTAATTAATTTCATAAATGTAAAGCAATTATTGGGGTTTTTTGGTTGTGGGTAGATGAGTGAATTTAAGAGAGGTTGGATAAAAGTCTCCTGGTGCTCTGTTAAGCTTGCGGTGGTCTTGCTAACCAGTCCCTAGCAGGAACAGCCAGGGCAAGAAAAGGGCAATGCCGGACTTGAGGCTATTGCGTGATGCTTTTGGCACCATGGCTATGGAAGTCAACAGTAAGATGGGTCTCTCCTGCCCCCTGAATGTCACAGGGCTGTCAGCTTTGCCATGTGATGCAACTATTTGTAATAGCTCAGGTTTGGTTTAGAGGTCCTGGTCATGATTTCTAGGAAATGGGGAGACCTAGCTGGAGCTTGAGCTATGCAGAAAGTGTCTTTCTTTAGTAAAACTCTCCTGTTTGGGGTAACCTGGCTGTCACCACCACAGCTGTGATGAAAGCAGGGGTCTCAGTCGCTCTCCTTTGCATCCAGCTGCCTGCTCCCTTGGTCCCTATTTCTCTTCCCTGGGGTGACCACCCACAGGCAATGCCAGAGCCCAACTCAGGGCACGCAGGAGAAAGGCTCCTGGGGAATGTTGAAAGCACAGATGATACAGTCAGGTCTTGTGACTGTGCTTTAAAAGCTTAAAATCTACCCGGCAGAAAACAGCCGGGTAATGCTGTGCTTGCAGAGGCATGCGTGAGCCCTGGCAGCCGCAGCCCCAAGGAGAGGCAGCCCAGCAGCACTTCCACTTGCTCAGGGAACGGGTGCTGAGCTGTGATGGCAGGAGCCAAGTTTTTCAGCAGAGCAGATGCATCAGCAGGGTTTTGGTAGCCTCCTGGTACCCCAAGAGATCCAAGGTTTGCACTTTTAAATGGGCCATTTGATGGATTTTGGTCCCAGAGGTTGCCTTGCAGAAGGGGGATGTTGGCGAGAACCGTGCTCCAGATGCCAGGAGGCCTTGCAGGCAGGAAGGTCCCACCGGTGGGGAAACCATCGGGGAAGGCATCACGGCCAAGGAGAAACCGTGTAAGACCTCACAGTGATCCTAAACCACTGACACCCATCACTCACCCCAGGACTAACTGGGTGTCAGCCTGCAGTGACTGCCACAGAGAATGGTGAGCGAGTAGTGAAAAGCATGGGCAGATAAAGCAAGAAACACGCTCGATGCTTTCTCTTGAAGACCAGGTTCAAAGCCAAAAAGAACTGCCTAAGTCCCTGATTGCAAGAGACTGGGTAAAATATCCAAGACAAAGCTGTTATCGCTGAAAATGCAGTAGGGATGCGCAGCTACAGGCAAAAATGGCTCCCAGTAATTGCAGATGTGCTGTCAGGGGGACGTGGTGCTTTTGATGCCGTGCAACCAGCTGAGCTGGAGCGAGCAGCAGCAGCCCTCACGAAGGCAAGGAAGGCAACACATGCTGCCTCCCAGGAGGTGGGAAAATGAGAAGGGGCTACTGCTAGCAGCAGATCAGTATGCCGATAACGGAGAAGACAACATTCCCCATCCCGCCAGCCAGCCCCAACACCGAAAAGGTCTTTTATCACTGTTGTAATCATTACTGAAACACACTGCCCACGCACAGCCACCGAGACGAGTAGGTGAGAGGAGCTGGGGAAAATACACGAAGGACCCTTGAAAATGACAACGTTGGAGAAAATCAGAGGTGCAAGATCTACAGGGGAACGATAAGGAGAGGTGGACTCCAGCGGCGACGTGAGGACTGGCAGACCAGGATTTGCAGCATTGCTCCTGTTGCCATCATCTACATCAAACGTACGCTCTCTGCAGCAACTCCTTTCTCATTCCAGACGCACTTGGCTGGGATGCAGGTGCCCCTTCCCAAATTAAAGCAAGACCAGACCCTACAGGAATCACAGGCGGCGGCTTGGTCATGCTGTTCCCGGGGGATGGAAGGGACCCCTTGGCACATACAGAGCAGCAGCATCGTGCCCGGTCCTGCTGCCGGGGCACCGTCTGGCAGCAGCATTTGCAGCCACCTCGGCGAGGTGTCAGCCACACCTGCAGCAGGCAGATTTACAAGTACATTGAAGCATCTCTAAAAGTGCATAGCAAACCCTCTTTGAGACAATACCTGCAGCCCAACGCTTCTTGAAAACACCCCGGGGGTCATCCTAGAGCTCCTTGCTGCCTGCCTGTGGCTGGTGCAAGCTGGCAGGGTGCTGCCAATTTACCGCCTTACCCCAGCTGAGAACCGGTGTCTGCGATTGCGGAGCACACCCACTGCCAGCAGAAATCAACACCTGGCAGGTCTGTCTCCATCTGAAAGGTCTCAGTGGCCGAACGCTTCCTCGGATGGCTGCAAAATCACTCGCTGCCTCTGCCACAGCCTTGGCAGGCAACGTTGGTGGAGGGGGGACCCAATTACCGCTCGTCACTGCCCCGGCATGGTCCAGGCATCAGGCCGATGTCAGAGCAAACCGTGACACAGCCGACACGATGCCCGGCACTGCGGCAGGAGCAGGGGAGCGCGGGGTGATTGGCAGCCTGCGGCAAGCGGTGCCGAAAGCATGAGCCCTCCGCAGTTAGCGGTGCCGAAGCGTTTTCCCCCTTCCCAAGCAAGGAAGGAGATGAGACAGCAGCTCCTCACCCAGGGATGCATCTTGGGCCGTGCTGAGCACCGGGCAGGATTCATGCCCCAGCCATGCTCCAAACGAGGGGCTGCCACGCAGGGAATGGATGGCACGGCCGGTGCCAGGGAGGTGGGCAGTAATTCCTGACTGGCAGCAGCCTCGGAGGCCAGCGCTAATGACACCGGCTTGTCACAAGCTGCACTGTCCCCCCTGCAGCAGATGTGACAGCCCCAAAGTAACCAGGTACCTGCTATGTCCCTGCTTCCTCTCACACAAAAGTGACAAGAGGGACAGGTAGTAAAAGTCCAGGCCAAATCCTTGACAGAGATCTGCTGTCTTGAGCCGGCTCAGGAGGTTCATCCCTCCCTGCTGGCTTTGTTCCCGATAAACAGCCATCCCAGCGGGAAGGGCGGCCGGCTGGAGCATGCTGCATCCCCCCAAATGCTGGCAAGACAGCCCAACACCACCTCCTCGCTTCCCTTCAGCTTTCAGGCTCCCTCTCTTGCACACTGAGAGGGGAAACTGAGGCACGGCTCAGCACCCCCTCCCAGCTACCCCCATCTCTGCAGCCATGCCCTCGGCCAGGCACAGGGAGCCATCCTGGGAGCCCCGACGCAGCCCAAGGCACCAGGGGAAGCCATGAAAGCCTGGCTTATTCAGTAATTCCTGACATATTCAACAACATCTGGCCACCCAGAGATCTTCCTCCCAGGCAGTTTTCAACCAGTTAAGCCAAACCGGTCTCTCACCACGAGCCCTCCTTGGTGCCCCTTTGCCAACTGCAAACCCTTCATTTCTTCCATAGCCCAAATTATACCGTAGAAAGCAGAGTTGTGGTGGTAACAACAAAACAAGAAAGCAGGAGTAGCGTCAAGTTGCCAGTGAGGGGCCCACGGGAGCACCCCTGCCTGCACCCCACCAGCGGCTGCACGGCCGGTGGTGCCCGGGACTGGGGGAAGGAGAGGCAACAGCAGCGAGGCCAGCGGCAATGAGGGGCCCTTGCTGCTCCCCCTGCTATAAAACCCTGCCCTCCGCCACCTTTGTGCCATTGCCGTGATGCTGGCCGCCTCTGCGCCCCAGCTGTACCACCTCTGCTCGCGCATCTTGGTGTACGCCTGTGCCACGAGATCTGGGGAGTGCTCTTTCTTCCCGATTTGGGTGGATCGGGGCAGTCACCGACCCATGACTGGAACTGATCCTCCCTTTTCCCACAGGACAAACCTCCCCTTCCACTGCTCAAGCACCTGTACACTCTGGTTAGATTACAGCAGCAAACCCTTCCGCACCTTGCATTCACATCTGCTCTCTCATTACTGACCTGAATTCCTCTTTCACATCAAATTGGAGCTGTGGGCACAATTTTAAGCTAGCTCTAGGCTCTCTTATCCCCCTCTCATTCTGTGTCTGTTCCAGCTTCCTTCCTGGGAAAGCTCAGAGGATTTCTGTTCTCCCACAGGTCTGTAGCAAACCATCATTTGGTACCAGGAGGAGAGAGCTGGATTTCCATCACAGCATCGCGTTGTTTCCGATTCTGTCGCAAGCCCCGAACTTCTGCTGTTTTCTTTAAACCTCAGGAGACATATCTTAAGACCAAGGAAAGACTGCCTACTGAAAATTCAGCCTCTAAAAGGCACATGAAAGGAAACAGAGGGTCAGAAGCATTCGGGGGCTGAGAAAACTCCCCTGCCAGGCAAGAGCTGCAGCCCTGTGGGTCACATCTCCATGGGTCACAGGAGACGTTAGCTGGATGTTCCTGCCTAAGCCCCCCCGCTGTGCTGGGAATAAATGAAAGACTTTAATCTCCAGGGCTGGAATTCACACAAAAAGCTGGAAGTTAGAGCAAGCTCAAAGGCAAGGTTTGTCGCTCTGACATAAAATCTCCTTCTCCCCACTTTCGCTTCCCTGCAGGACGTCTCCCAGCTGACCAGCACAGACCCTGCTGAGATGACACCAGGTTTCCAGCAAGGGGGATGCTCTTCTAGCGCAGGGCAAGCAGATGAAGTGCCATCAGGAGAGACAAAGGCGCCTGGCAAACTTTGAGAAATGCCTCTCATTATTTACAGAATGACACAGGAAAACTTCAGACTGAAACAAGAAAGGCAATTAGTTTCCTGTACGGAAACAAAGAGACATCTGTGCCAAGTATGCTAACATATACACAAGGGGCAGGTATACAGTACATGAGGAATTTCTTCCAGCTGCAAATCCACCCCCAAATTCTCAAGTCAATCTTGAGTACTACGATGCTCAGCAATCCTCTTAGAAGTGTCCAGATGCTTTAATAACTTAATTCTAATCTTCTCAGACACCATTTTCCATTTAACTGCTGAAGCACTGGAATAAGACAGAAGGGTCAGGACTGAAGAATCACAATGGGGAATAGCAGGCCTGTTTTGGATGTCCAAGAGGCCTAGTCCAGTCATGCTGGTGCCAAAGTCATCATGGGTTTTGCAGGGTGCACCTTGTGGTCTCATCCTCCAGAGTGGCTTGATTAAGGCAACCTCTTCCCAGAGGGAGGGCTGAAGGTTTTGGTGGGTGAGATCTGCACCAGGAGGCTGGGGCAGCACTGGAACAGGCTGCCCTGAGCAGTTGCTGGCTCCTCGTCCTCAGATGGTTGCAACCTTCAGCTGGACCAAGCCATGGCCAACCCGATGTAGCACTGGGGACAGTTCCACTTCTAAGGAGAGTTTGGGCTGGAGACCTTCAGCGATCCTTTCCAAACAACATTTCAATGAGTCTAAGCCTGGCTTTAAAAACAGCTTACCTCCACGCTGTGCTGGGCAGGCCTGATCCAGCCTTAGAAGCATAGAATCATTATGGTTGGAAGAGACCTCAAAGATCACCAAGTCCAACCGTATACCTGATGCCACCATGCCCGCTAAACCATGTCTTGAAGCACCACATCTAAATGTTTTTTGAACACCTCCAGGGATGGTGACTCCACCACCTCCCTGGGGAGCCCGTTCCAATGCCTAACGACTCTTACAGTGAAGAAGTTCTTCCTAATATCCAACCTGAACCTCCCCTGGTGCAATTTCAGACCGTTAATCCTTCCTGCAGCACATCACCTCCCAACCCCAGATACCCCCAGCTCCAGCTTCTGACAGATTCTTCCAGACTTCCCATCTCAGCCAGCTACCTTTTAGACAACATTTTCTCAAGATTGTTTTAAACAAGCAAGGAAATTTTGGTGACACTTTAATACATAAAGTGCTTCTTATTTTCTCTCTGCCAAAGAGCAGTGCTTTCTAACATGCTTTCTGAGTTAACATCAGGTGTTAAACAGACGCACACGTTGTTTTAACAGGAGCCCACGTTTTATAATAGGCTTTCTATCTAACAGCTTGATATAGCCTCTTCCATTAAGCATTTATTGCTAATGCATTGTAAAGTGTAACATGCTATGTACGCTATTAAAGAATGAAGCTGCCACGTACTCACCCCTTAATAATGAAACACTTATGAACGGGAACCTTAGGTTAAAGAGTTGTGAATTAAGTTTAATCTTGAAGAGATCATCCAGCACTCTGCCAGTATATTGCGGCACACTGTCAGCAGGAGGGCTGGGACCCGAGTCCCCTGGGAAAGTGCTCCTTGACTGCTTAGGAGAAGACCTTGGTGAAAATGCTCCTCAAGCACGGGTTTCTCTAAATACCACCAGACTGCTGGAGATCCAGAAGACCTAGTTTGAGCTCTTCCTCAGAGGGACTCCCAGATAGCCACATGCCCTGCTTATTGACTTTCTAATAAATCAGTAGAAAACCCAATCATTAGAAACCCTTTTTAGACGAGATACGTCTCCATCCAAGCATTATCATAATTTTTTTTCCTTACTATTCAATAAAAAAAACATTAACGTTTAAAAAAAAAATGGAGCAAATCTTCTCCCCCGGCAAGTAGCAGGGTTTGTTTTTTTTTCACACAATCTTTGCCTAGACAGGTGAGCCCTGGGCACAAGGAGCAATGACTTGATTCTACGAGGTTCCGCCGCAAAGACAAGCTGTGTCAAGACTCTTCCTTTGGAAAGAGGAATCATCTCGATCTCTTCCCTCCTGCTGGTGTCACCCTCCCAGGGATCTATTTATACACAGGTTGCTGCACAACAAGTCTTGCCTTTGTTCTTTTTCCCTCTTTATGAGTTGCTGAAAAAGCAAGCCCCACATCTCTAAAACCATCGCCCTGCAAACCCTACAGCAGGATCTTGGATCTGCACGAGGCAGGAGAGGGACTTTTGGTTGGTGAAAGAGATCGACTTTTTTCACACTCATCTCCCCCCTCCGCATTCAGTTGCAATGGGACACCCAACTCCCGTGGGTGTCCTTGAAGATCTGTATCTATTGAGGTGGGACTGACCTTAGGCTGCTTTGGGAGATGGTGTATTCAGAGAGCTTTTCTGCAAGGGTCAGCTAGGGATAACTCAGCTTCCACAGGGAAAAGGATGAGGAAGACTCTGGTCTTCACTGGCACTTGCTCTAACCTGCCAAGCTCATGCCTGCTGGCTTTTTGCCCCACATCTTGAAATTAAAAACCACTGGCTTTTTTCAATGACCGAGCTAAGCGACAACCCCAAGACCTCAGCAACATCTCTAGGGTGAGCCAAATGGTAAGGCATTTTGGATGGTCTGGTTTTTTGGTACCCAATTCAAGATGCTTTTAAACAAAAGCACGCTGGGTGCCTGGAACTCCCCCTAAAAACCCCTCAGATTCTTGAAGAGGTTTCTGTGTGGTGAGGAAGCCCAGTCCTCTGTCCGTTTGCTCCCCCTCCGCGTTACCGGCGATTGTTTCAGTGAGAGTTCAACATAAAAACATCCATCTGATACTTAGGGAGAGCTCCAGCACATGGTGATAGTTGGTTGTGTTTGTTGTGTCAGGCTTCTTCCTACCCAGCCAGCCCTTGTACACCCAAGATGTGCCACCTTAGGACAATCTGCATCTTGTGAAGGCAAAGCAACAAGGAGCAGACATGTGGCTTCCATATAGCCACAACAGCAGCACTAAAGGCGCAGCAGCACAGGCTTCGGGAACAAAACACGTACCTCGAGGGGTTGGTGTGGTTTCTAGTTGTCTCCCCTGATGCTGTTGGGACACACACAGGGATGGCTACAGCTCATGAGGGAGGTCCCAGCTGGGGTCCTCCACCTCTCTGGGAGCTGCTGGCACCCACGCTTACCAAGCCTCTCCTGGGCCCAGCAGCGTTGGGGGGTACTTCAGTTACACACGTGTGTTCAGCTGCTGTGGTTAAGCAAGGCACCTAAATTTACACAGAGACAGAACACACTTGGAAGAGATGGAGAGGATGAACCCTCTCATCACCTGCAAAATCCCTTCGTAGTCTGCAAACATTTAAAAGAAGATACCTCCACAGCTGACTGCTCCTTGTCCTGGAAGTCAGATCAGAAAAAAATACAGAGGTTTCCCCACACACACACATCCTCTTTAGGTGATGCATTTTCTAAACTTCTTCCAAGTTATTTCAAGTGAAGAGGGGAAAAAAGTTCATCTCAGGCTGTCATACCAATGCTCTCAACACTCACAGCAGGGAGCTCAGAGAGGCTCACTCCTCTTGGCCTGCCGGACCCCGCATGGGCACAGAGGGGGCCATAAAATCTCCCCAGACATAGCACCCCGAGCCTAGATAGGCACCGGATCTTGGTGAGCACACCACGATGTTGCCTTCCTCCCCCCTTGACAATCGCCTTTCTTTTCGGTGCCCGTGGTTCCCTTTGTGTTTACGATAACAGAGGGATGCTTTATTGCATTTCGCCCGGCCCGCTGCCATGGCAACCGGCAGTTGCTGCGCGCTGTAAAAATAACCCTCCTTCTTTGATAGATTTCACTTGAGTGAAAATAACCCTTAAAAATAGGTTGAAATTTCCATACTAACTCTTCCAGGAGGTTCCAGAGAGGCGAGGATGAATTGCAGGATCTGCTGACGGGACGCACGGTGCCAGCCCGGCACCCTCCAGCCTTGGCACGGAGCTCTCACAGAGGAGTCCATGAGGATGCTTTTTGGGAGCCACCACTAGCCAAGTCCCCTGGGTTATGGTGTTGCTGATAACGTGGGGAAAGGGCCATGGCCACCATCATCGATGTGGCCCATGGTGCGGTTTCTGTACGGCCACATCAATGTGCCCAGCCAGCGGATGTGGTGGATCTCTGGGTCTTCTTGGTATTCATTGCAAAGAGAAGAGGTGGTGTCCCCTCCATGCCTGCTACAGGGTCCTGGTTGGGATAAAACTCAGCTTTATCTTCTCAGCTCCTGTGCACCACGACCTCAAAAAAAGGCTTTTGCCTTCTCCAAGGCTCAGGGACCCTTGGCTAGAAGCTGGTGCTCTCCATCAGCACATAAGCATTTTACAGTTGGCCATCACCGGGAAGATTCAGCATGGGTTTTGGATGAATAGATCAGAGCACGTGAACAGCGAGCATTGATTGTCTCCTCAAAAGAAAGCTCCTCTCATGCCTGGGAGAGCTGTAATGGCCATCTCTTCACAGGTCCCATGCCCAGACTCTCAGGGGCAGCAATGCAGTGAGATTCATAAGCACGACACATGCTGATGCTAGGAGAGGTTCAAGTCTCCCTTCTTCGCTTTAGAGCATCCGTACTGGTGCCAGCCAACTGAAAGATATTCAGAGCTATGCTCTGGAGCAATGAGGGTGTTGCTCTTATGCCCGTTCTTGACTCATCCTCAGCCAAGAAGGTCTGGTTTTTTTCTTTTTTGGCTCATTTCTTTCATTTTTGTTCTCCCAACCACTCAAGTCGTCTTCCTCCAAATAAAAGCCGATTCACATTTTAGAGGTGGCCCCCGATTCCTCCCATGAGTTTAGGTGAGTCGAACCATAAGAAGTGGAGTAATGAGATTATGATTAAAAGCACACCTTGATAGTGGGGCATCCATCAAGCTGTCATAGAAATCGTATCTCGGAGGCTGCTCTCATCAATCTGACCTTTCAATTATTACCCAGAGTTCATGACTCTAAGTGTATATAATTCCTACCTCAAACCCAAGAATACACGCCTTTGTTTTTTTCAGCTTGCCTTGTGCATGGCTGTGCGAGGTCTCCTTCACCAGCGCATCAGTGATGCTTCACAATGCAAATTAAATTAAAATAGCTCTTCTCTCACCCAAAAGATTGGGAAGAAGATGAAGACACCACCAAGTAACCAGAAGAAGTCTGCTTGAAATTTTTATCAATGTCTTTTTGGCTTTGTCTCAGCTTTTTTAAAGCCAGTGACTGCTAAGGCTAACTCCAGCAGTGCTCCCAGCCCACACCCTTCTTTGGCTCACGTCTCCGCAGAAAGGCAAGGCTGCTTCAGTCCCCAAGAACAGGAAACGCCCATCCAATCCAACCAGGACAAGCTTACCCAGGTGTCAGCACAGATGAGATTTTTCTGCCCAAACTTCACTGAAAAAGCTGTTTTCGTGAGCTACAGTCCAGCCAACATCGTATTTCAGGAGTGGGATAGAGCTTAATTCAACTTTCCATTGGCATCACTAGGAGGATTCCTCCACATTTCTCTAGGACCAGAGCACCACTTACCTCCAACTAGCTCTGCGCATCCCACCCCACCATCTGTCCAGTTTTGAGGCTCTCAGGCTGAGAAAAGACACAATTTGCTTGTTGCCAGCCCGGCACCTTGCTGGATCCAAGTGAGTTTCCATAGGGCAGACTTACCAAGCAATGAAATCCTGCCTGAATCTTATTTGTACCCTAACACATGTAGGACATCAGACTGTGTCCACAGAGAGTGCCCAGTGCCTGGGAATGGGGCATCCTCTTGCTACCTGCCGGCTCCGCTAACAGAAGAAAAGAAAGAGCTGGTTCTTCCTAGCGCAGCAAGTTAAGAAGTTGTTCCTAGACCAAATAAAACAAATGAAGCTGTTTGTATTATATTTTTCCTCCAAAGGAACCATGTATTTTTTATAAGAGTAAACTTCCCTGCTATCTAGTGACTTTTCACAAACAAAAACCACAACAGATAGGTTGCAGGAGAAGAGAAATCCCTGGTTGGGAAATGACAGAGGAAATAGAAATGCCTTGATTTGGGATCTCTGACAAATCTAGCCCTGAAGAAGTTTTACTGGTATCTGTATTATTGTGGGGTCTGCACAGCCTCCAATCACAGTTTTCTTGTACTAATAAGGACTGAATGGAAGATCTTTTGCAAAAATCTCTGCACTGCTCAGATGACTGAAATTGTGGGAATTTCCATAACAAGAGCCTCAAAAACAGCCCCAGAGACTTTTAGCATGACCCTCAATTCTGCAGCAAAGGTGTTCAGGTGAGGTCAGGCGAGACCAGAAGAGATGCTGTAAGTCAAAGACACTGTCAAAAGAAGGAACACCTTTCAGAAGTGACCCCGAGGCTGACATACGGACATTTATCTGCCAACCCCTGCTAATCCACGCAGCCCTTCGCAGTGAAGCTGAAGGTGGACTGCATACCTGCTCCCACGCCATAGACAACCCTCCCTCCACCACAACCCTGCCCAGCTGGCATCACTGCAGACTCATTTCTAAGCCATTGTCGTTATTGGCAAATGAGACATCTTCTCCAGGGAGAAAACACTTAGCAATATTTCAGGCACAATTCCGCTTTAAAAGCCTTACTTAATGAAAGGTTGAAGGTAAACAGTAATGCATCCCCAGTGCCCAACTCAGTGGTGGGTGGGGACAGTCACCTTCAAGACGTCTACAGGACAAGAAAGTATCAGCCATGCAATCATCATGGTCTCTTTTTTGACACAATGTATTTCACCAGTCCCATATTTTGCACTGCAGCGCTCTGAGCATTATCCCATCAATTCCAGTTTAAATGCCATGCCCTAGCATGGATGTCCCAAAAGGCGCCTAAGAAATTTCATCTAGCTGAGGGACCAGGTGCCTCTGCATCACGCTGCTCAGCGCGAGCCTTGAGAGGCTGAGCCCAGCACTTGTGGTCCAGCTCCTTCTGCCTTGCAAACCTCAGTCCCTTTGGGACTGGTTCCATCTTGCTCCTGGGTGTCCATGGCAGGTTCTCCCCTGTCCAAGGAACAGGTCATATAGTCACACACCACCACTGTCCTATCCGGTAGCCACGTTAAACAAGAAGTCTGGAGGCCACTAAATCTGCATTGTGGCCACAGGTTGCTCTCTCACAGCCTGTCCTCCTCAGGTCTCTCATGCCAGAAAAATCACAAAGGTCCTGATGACAGCACCAGCTGGAACACCTCTGCCACGAAAAGGAGATGAAACCTGCAAAAGCACTACCTCCATTTTCCCGTTCTCCCTCTGCTGGTTCCCAAACCAAACCTTGACTCTCAGGAATCAAGTCTCTGCTGTCTTAGAGAAAGCCATTTCATTTACATCTTCATAATATCCCAAAAGGAAGAGGCTAATTACAGTTATCATCACCTCTGGCTGCTATATGAAACGAGCTGATGGGCTCGTGCACGTATCTGAGCCGGCAGCGTCCACCTCATCCAACACAAAACTTGTCGCTGGCAAAATGCAGCCCCTTTGGCAGTGGCTGGGCAGGGAGGAGAGGCCACCAGTTGTGCTGCCACCGAGAGAAAAGTTCTCTCTTTCACAGGAGCCAAGGGGCTGGCGCGCTCGCCTTTTACCTCCGTGCAACCAAAATGATGCTTAATGCCTCCCTTAAGGTGGTAACTGCAGTTGAGCTATGCTGTGCAGGAAGGTTCTAATCCTGTGCTAATTTATTTTATCAAATTAAAAAGACGAGCATCCGTGGAACACCAGAGACCTCCTGTTCTCAGGGTCCCAGCAGAAAGCTGCATGATCCCTTTGTAAAGAGGGCTGGGGGGTTGTTGTTTTTCTTCTTTTTTTGCCAAGAATATAAAATTAATAAAACAGGATTAAGGGAGATATGGTTTTAACTGATTCCTTAATCCCAGAGAATAATTAATGAGAGCAATGCACCACTTGGCTCGACTCCCCCCACATTTGAATAATAAATAGCATCCACCAAAAAAAAAAAAAAAAGGAGGAGGAAAAGGGAGCAAGAAGAAGGCTGAGCTTTTGCCATATGTATGCATGCATCACTGTCTGGTCTTGGATCCAGAAAATACAGACTAGAAAAAAGCAGAGACCAGTTCTGGCCACACACAGTTGTGTTTAAGCCAAGATTTACGGGAATCTCCACACAATTAAGAAACAAAATACCACTAAAAGTCTAGATAAATTGCCCATGTTAGGCCCTGCATGCTAACATCAGCCAACACTGACGGGCACCGTGATCTCAAAGCAAGGTACCATCCTCAGCCAGAGCCACTCACTCTTAATATGCCAATCTGCATAAAATACATACCTTGAACTCCTGCAACACTCGTCTTCGTGTTCCCAGCCACACCATGTGCCAAAGGCAGGTCTGGTCTACTACAGAAGCAGCTCTGTAAAGATGCTGCAGATGGGATTTAGGCCACTGAACTTGGACCATCTGATAGTTGTTTAAGTACATGCTCATCTGTAGGGTCTTCTAGACAATGGAGCAAGGGTGTCTGGTGTCCTCCAACTTAGGCACCTATTTTGTGGTGGGAGGAACCATCTTTCAGAAGCGTTCCACAGAAGAACATGGAGCCTTCTGAGACCGAATACCTCTTTTAAGTTCAGTCGTGTCCCTATCGCCTTGTCTTGGAGGTGGAACATGCCTTCCTAGGGCTTATACCAAGAGTTCCCAGCGATCACCATGTCTCACAAGTATCTCCCAGCTCCTGGCCACTGCCCACCTACAGACCAAG
The DNA here is from genome assembly GCF_000690535.1 of Cariama cristata. Taxonomy (NCBI): domain Eukaryota; kingdom Metazoa; phylum Chordata; class Aves; order Cariamiformes; family Cariamidae; genus Cariama; species Cariama cristata. The sequence continues at coordinate 33,054 of NW_009603319.1, forward strand.
CAGAAGTCCCTGCCCTGAGGAGTTCTTCATCCCAGCATGCAGAAGAAGGGTTATCACCTGGCAGAAACACAGCTTCTCAAAGGATGGTCTCATCACTGTTTCTCAAGCTTCTTGACTCAAAGAGGAACCAAGGAGTCATTTTTTAACTGATACCTAGATACCAATGGTGGACCCATGTCAGGCTTTCATACGACATCACCTTGACGGAGGCGAGACCAAGGCAGTCCATAGTTGGGGACAGAACTACCTGGATCCTAGAAAAGCATCTTAGCTTTGCAGGCCCACAGCGGCTGACCAGGCAGGAGGTCAGAGACGTAAGGAGGAACATCTGAATAAACACGGCCTCATCCCTGTCTGCAGCCCTTGTTAAGGCAGGGCTTTGCTTTGAACTCCTTCCTGATGAAATGATTAATGAATATCATGCAGACCTCTTCCCTTCCGTCCTCTGCTTTCACCTGCCACACAGAGCAATACCAAATGAGGTGATCATGACAAACACAGCTCTAATTCTTTATTAATATTAATCAGGCGCAACCTTTCCATTGACACCAGAACCTGAAGCGTGTGTTGGCAGGGAGAGGATAACACCACGGCAGTGACATTTCTTGGGTAGGCAATTTTTTTTTTATTTTTTATTTTTTTTTATCTTGTACCTTTCCTTCTCCTCCCCCCCCCCCTTAATATGGGCTAGCGATACCTTGTACAAACAGAGGAAGGAGGAAGCTGATTAAATAGCAGAGTTGGAGCATAATGAAAGAAAAAGCCCATGGCAAACAAGTGCTGATTGTTTTAAACGGGAGGCACTGGGAGGTGGATTTCAGGTGATACCACAGTGGCTCCTCTCATAATCCTAAGGCAGCATTATGGCTTTCAAGCTCAGAGAGAATTTCATCCAGTCCCTGCTGGTGGGGAAAGAGGCTTAGGTGGAATAGCAAACCTCAGCCCCATCTCAGGCCAACACCAGCGTGGGGCTGGGAGAACCACAAAGCCACGCAGCTCCCCTTAGCCAAAAGGGGCCCTTTCCTTGTGCCGTCACACCAAAGCAGAATTATTATGGGTAGCAGTATGGACATATCTATCTCACCTTCAGATACTCATCAACACATGTACTTGCTGCTCACATGTGGTCTGGCTTGCGAGATGAAGAGGGAGACGAGGGTCCTCAACGCTCCTCAGGTCACCTGCAAGATTTGCACGTTTACGGAGGAGCTGGAGGTGGGTTCACACGAGCACCCACACCTCTTGGGATCTTGCACGTAGTGAACGAGCATAAGGTTTGCAGGGTGAGGAGAGCTGTTTGTGGGAGAAGCCATCCAATCCGTAAGGAACAGAGACAACCATGTCGCCCTCGTTACCCTGGGGGAGCTGGGGCACTTTCCTCCGGCTGGGAGGATGATCATTGAGCATGGGCAAGAGCCCTGGGCAGGCAGGACCTACAGGCTTCCTTCGCTGTCCAGTTGTTGATTTTTGAGGTTTCCCCATCCTAATGACTGCAGCGAGATTTGTACAGAGAGAAGTCCCTGGTTCTCAGCTGAGTGCAACTTCTTTCTCTCTCTCTGTCTCTTAAATAGATTTTCATTGAAATCAACATATCTTTCTGAATTGAATAGGTTTTCATGGGGACAATAAATTTCTACAAAACAATGCATTTTTATTACAACATATTTTTGTTCAAACCAATACTTTTTGACAACCAGATATTAATGACCAGGCCAAAGCCATAAATTTGCCTCAAACTATGTGTTTTCTCATGGAAGGAAATAATTTTTCTCATACAAATACATTTTTATTTGAATCAATCCTCTTTTTTTTCCACCCCCCAAAATCAGATGTATTTCTGGGAGGGAAGCTGGAAAGCCGCATACCCCAGAAAGCCCCTTCATTTCAAGAGGGATCAAGTACTTGTGAGGGCTGTCTCACTCCCACCCTCCCAAGCCCAGAAGCTCCACAGGTCACTTGAAGCTTAAACATAAACTCTGTTTTCCCCGTTGCCACTATACCTAAACCATCACGCGGTTTCTGGTAGGTCCTATAGAAACGTAGCTTTTGTCTTGTTCTCCTTACTTTGCTGTTTGAAATAGTGTTTGCAGAGCCTGGTTAAATAATCCTCTCTCGCATTTCTCTCTGCACTATGGCTTACCCCAGTGCCTGCCGAATGCAACGTGGGACTAACCTTCCCCTTGTGCCCCGTGGGCTGACCCATGTGGTCAGTGGTGCTACAGGACCCCCGGGTCTCCCCACTGCCCCTTAGCAAGGTCTGAACGTCTTCCCCAGGGAGATGAGCAGGTCTCAGCCTCTCTGTCGCATGGACAAACCACCCAGGGGATGCCCCGTCGTGCATCCTGGAGTGTCCCAGACTTCACCCCAAAGGCAGCTTGCCCGGCTCTGGGAGCGATCCCGGGATGGGGGGTAGCACAGGCGGAGGTTGTCCAAGGAAACCCCACACCGTGCAATGCAGAAAATAGGATTGCCAGAGGATGAGGGCAGTTTGAAGCCCAGGAGAGGGGGGGCTGCCAGGGCAGAGGTCCCTACATGGGGCAGAGGTGCTCAGGCAGGGCAGGCCATGCCAGCTGCAGTTCAGGGGGGGGTTCTACAAACCCCCTGGGTGGCCAAAGGCTACTGTGGCAACACAAGCACCATCGCAGCGACTTGCTCAGCTCACCTGGGCCAGTCCTGCCGCAGGCGCTGGGCTGGCTGGGGGAGAGCCGGTTCAGGTACGTGTGTTATGAGCAGAAATCACAGCCACGCTCAGAGGGCCTTTTCCTTAGCAGATCATCACCATCACCTTTGAAGAAGCATGGGGTTGCTCTTGGTTTTGGGAGACAGTTTCATCCATGGTAGCTGCTGCAAGCCACCGGGGACACGCACAAAGGACGGACATGTATCTGTTTAGTCCCGCATCTTTCCTTGTAATCCACCTCTCAAACCACCCTGAAGTCTACGCGAGGGGCCTGAGCCCCCCAGGGACAGCCCCAGCACACCAGGGATGCTGGTCCTGCATGGCCCCAGCCCTGCCCTTCAGTGGGTTGAGCCCAGCAGAGCTCAGCACTCACCCAAAGCACAAGACATCAAACTCATTTCAGCCAGAGAGACTCGGCTCCAGCAGCACGGGCCAGGAGAGGGGCAGGAGGAATGGGGACAAGGGGTTGGCGCCAGGGCCGAGTTTGCTGGAATTACAAAGGCTTTGGCTGCTACTTTTGCTACTGATTCAAAGCCAAAGCAGGAGCAAACCCCTTATCTCCTCCAGACCCCTGTTTCCCCAGCTGACCATCCATACCAGACGTGGCTCCCCACTTCAGCAGCTGCCCACACTTGCACATCCCTGAGCCCTAATCAAGAAAAATCATTTTTTGGTAACAAGCAGCTGCATTCAACTGCTTCAAGCTGCATTTCCAAGCTTGGGCCTGGGTCAGAGCCTGGGGATCCCAGGGCACTTCGAACATCAGGGGCTGACAAGGGTTCATTTCCCGTGGCCCCCGTTGGCCACTCTTTGTTGAGCTTCTCCAGTCCATGTAAACATGCTAATTGCTTGGGCTCAGCACAGGGCTGGATGCCGCGCTGTTTGTTTTCCATTGAATGGGATTAGGGATTCTGACACCAATGATTAATCGCCATGCTGCAGACGGCTGACGAGCCCAGGGAAGGCGTCCTCTCCGAGCGGAGAGCGCGCACAATCTCTGCCAAGCAGCTGCCGCTGACTTCTATCTAACCCTCTGCATCTTGCCCTTTATCTTCCTCCTTCTCCCAAAACGTCTTATGTTCACCAAGCCAACCTCAGGCTCCCCGGGGGGCAGGGGGAGATGGGGCCTGGGCACCCCCAGAGCTGATGATCCCATCACCCACCGTGATGCCCTGTGCCACTGCCCTACATCAGCTCATCCCCTGCGTCCCGTGCTGCCGAGCCCCTCCCGACACGCTGCAACACCTCGGCCAGCCCTTCTCGGCCTTCACCGTGATGGCCGCAGAGATTTACACAATTTTTCCAGCTCCCATCATCCTGGCATCAGGGCACGGTAACACCTCTATTGGCACGCAGCAACCATGTCCCCTCACCAAGGGCCTCACCAGTGTTTAAGCCTATGGACTGATGCATGCATGGAAGACCTGAGCCCCCAGGAGGGGACAGCCGACACAGCCTCCTTCACAGTGTGAAACATCAACACCTCAACTTTCCGCACTGGCAGGCACGTAGGGTCGTGCCAGGGGGACCCACGCTCTGCAGATGAGCCCAACGCTCCCACTTCCCAGCTGTACGAGCTGGATGTACAACGTTCCCGCAGGACCAAACCACCCCATGTATGTCAGCAGCCCGTCTCTACCAACACAAAGAGGGCACCGGCAAGGCCACCCAGTCCAAGAGGGACCACGTTGAAGCATTAAGGTCTGCAGGAGTTCTGTTCCATGCTGCAGCTCCCAGTCAGCTCTTTGGGGTGCTATTACCCTCTCAAACACAACTCCAGCATCGCTTCTGCTCGCCACGCCGCCTGCTCCTCTCACTGCAGCCCTTTCCCAGCTGCACAGCACCCAGGCACGCAGGTGGCTCTTTGCCCACACAAATGCACTCACCTTTCAGCATCGCACCAAGGCTCCCCTTGCACTTAGCCCTGCTCACCCTCTCACAGACAGCCAGGGTTAAAGGTGCCCTGCAATGGACACAGGGCACCCACCACTACCCACCAGGCATCTTCAAAGTCTGAAGGACCACCAGGAACCTGAGCAAGGTGAAGAAGAGCAACAGGAGCGCTGAACGCCTTTGCCACCTCCACCCTCCAGCGCGTGGCTTCTGCGTCAGCTCCGTGCTCCTGTTTCCCCCAGCAGCAGGCAAAGGGACGGTGAGGAAGAGGGAGAGGAGGAAGGCTGGAGAAAGCAGCCTTGCAGGAGGCAAAATATGCTCTCAAAAAGTTGCAACCTTTGAGACTACCTCTTCTCCTGACCTTGCAGAAGGAATGCTGGAGGCAAATCCACCCATCTCTGCCGGTGCCTTGTGCGACATACTGTCGCTCAGACAAGCGACGTTCTTAATGGGTTTGTGGGAAAGGCCTGGCCTGCCTTTCCATCTGTACCTTCTGCCGGCTCCCCTCTCCAGCACTGCCTCCCCATACGACATTCCCTTGAATTATTTAGACTGGTAAATCTTCCTGCATCTCACATCTTTAGTCCATCTGTTAGCCGGGGCTTTGCCTTTATAGGAACTGTCCTTTATGCATGCCGGCATCTGTCAACAGTACACTTGCCTCTTTTATTCATGATCTTCCGTGGGAGATGGTACAAGCTGCAGAAATGCCTCATTTCTGGTATGCATTTCATTTTAATGGAAGATTACATGACTGGGGCCCATTTTATTACTTCTTGCCCTGCACATTCATCCATCACGAGCCCCATTTGCTGAGCCTGCACTGGGACGGCAGCCATCAGCCTGCTCATGTCGGATTCCTCCCGTGCCGCTTTCTCCCCCCCTTCGGGATGGGGAGGAAATGCGTTGCGTTCGAGGAGGGGAAGGTTAGCAAAGGGGAAGCAATCCGCTGCCGGGGTCCAGAGTTAAGCCAGAGTGGTGGTTGAGCCAAGTAGGTTCTGGGAAACAGGCCCGGGAATCCAACCGGTCTCATCCCGACGCGTGTCCCCTGCACCCGTATTCACCTTCACGCCGTCCCTTTCCTGGGTACTGGGGGGCACGGCTGTCCGGTACGCCAGGGCACTTTGGAAAGACCCCGCACCCCTAGATAAACACACACACACTCTCCTTAGTTCCCCCTGCTCCAGCGATGCACGATTCCTTACACAACCCACTCCTATCTTGCACACACACACACACTGCACACATGCAGCATCGGGAGCAGCATAAATAAGATCAATGTGAACCAGCAGTGGTAATTAAACTGCCGGTGGTATTTGCAGTCTCTCTCTCTTGTAAGGAAGGTTGCATGCAATTAGTGAAAACATTTGGGACTGGGAACAGTGCCAGTTTGCTCTGTCCTTTCTTTCAACTCCCACAGAAACTCGAGGACCCCTGATTATCCTCCAGACTGCAAAAATAAAACCCCAGTAAAAACACTCCACTTGTACGCTGCGTTTCCCCAAATTCAGGGCTCACTGTACGAGGAGGCAGCGAGTGGGGTCAGAGGGGCCAGAGATGGAGGTCACCTCTTCAGAGATATGGGGACCTTCTCCAGCCCACAGTCCTCAGACATCATGAGACAGAGGTTGCTATTTTAACCCAGAAAACAGTGTCTGTCCCCAAAAATCCCAGCCACAAGACCTTTCCTTAAGGACAACCGCTTCAGCGTCTTGTTCACATGAGAAGGTTGCATCATTTCCACCAAAGACATGCTCTGAAAGCAGGTTAGGTCAACCTGGGGTTTGATGAAGATTAAACAACACTTCTAGTTTAACTTGGTTAGGAAACTGGTCTCAGATGAAGTAATGTGAGCCAGTCCTCAGCTGAGACTCCAAGTCAGTCCTTGGTAGGCTCCAAAGCATGGAAAACCTGAACCATAATCATCACTTTTGGCTAGGATGCCAGTTCTGGTTGGGGAAGGAAAATGAGCAGCTATTGGATGACAAGGAGTCCTAGGGAAAAGTCGGTATTCTTGTGCAACTTACAATATTAGTACATACTGAAAAAAATCGGAAAAAAAAAAGCCATAAATAATATCCTAACTACCACAGTGGAAATTCAAGGAGAGACAACCCAGACATGCCTGGAGAAGAAATACTTAAGGCAACTGTCCCCAAACTGAATGGGATGAGTTGGAAGAGACTGAGCATCTCTTGCAGACGGGGGACAAGCCCTAGCCAGCAGCTGCTCCTACGCACACGCTCGGCACTTTGGAGTCGGTGGAGAAACCCGCGAGCAAGAGCTACTCACCCAGCAGCCAGGAGGAAGAAATACCGCGCATGTCCCATACGGCAAGAGAAACCAGCACGAGTCTCGGCAAGCAGCTATAGCAGAGACTAAGGAAAGTAGAGAAAACACGCTCAGATGCATTTCGTGAGGTTGCTTAGCTAAATAGTCACTGTAATTTTAATTTAATATTCAAAATAACCTTAACTCCGTCCCTATTTCCCATCCAGCATCCCCCTCTAGTAGATACTCCCCATATCGTAACTAGTCCACCCTGATGGCATAACTCAGCAATTTCCTTTCAGGAATCAATGAGAACAAATGAAAATTTAATACATTCTCCAGACAACCCAACTCCCTTCTCTCCCCCATGGTAAATAAATAATGTGCTAGTCAAATGATGGATGGAGTGCTCGGAGATCGGTGGCCGAGTGCTATTAGGGGCTGGGGAGGTCGGTGAAGTGGAGATGTGGTCTAGCACAGGATGAGGTGGTGGCCGTGGGTGATTCGAGCACATAAAGAAGCCGGGAGTGAGACAGGAGGCACAGGGAGGGTTCTGGTTGATGGAGGAAGCGGCCATGGAGCAGGATGGGCTGTCTCGTTACAGATTGCTGCACAGGGGGTTATTTGGTTTCTCTACCGCAGACGTGGCTAGGTCCAAAGCCTGGTGCTGCTGATGAGAAAAAAAAAGAAATTAAACTCCTTTTGTCTTCAGCAGGTTTTGGATCAGGAGATTTTGCTGGATGAGGCAGGTGGATGTGAGGTTTTGGCCTGTCTGGCAGGAAGCGGATGGAGGAGGCAGAGAACGGTTTGGGGGATCTTCGGCCTGTGCTGGAGAGGGACAATCAAGTGCAGATGCACCACAGGTCTGTTGGAGCGAACGGGGAAGGTGTGTGAAAAAGTGAGCCTGGAGGTAAAGTATTAGGGAGGGGGGACCCGACCGCAAGGTCAGCTGGACAGTAAAGAGCTGAAGTTTCTTGCTTGCTCCCCAGCCTGGGTGACGTTGCACAATCTGTATTCTGGGACACAGGCTTGTTAAGGAATTATATTTCACCTCAAACGAAATGAGGAGGTTTGTCTTTTTCCTTTTGCTTGTGAGATTGGTCCCTGGGACTCCCCCAGGACACGGCCAGGTGGGGTCAAGGCAGGGCTCCTGAAGATGGAGCTGGGATGCAGTAGCAGGATGCATTAGAGAAACAATGGTCAACCTGCAGCTCACAAAGCGTATGGTGGACAGGACAGAGGGCGGTTGCGAGGGACATTAACCTGGGCCAGATCTCCACATCTTCACTAGCACAAGAAATTGCATTATTTAACTTGTGTTAATCCATACCTTCAAATGCAGGTTTGGGGCTCGGGTCTAGGAGTGCGAGGGAGTGCTGCTGGCCCTATTTCTCACTGCAAGACACTGAACTAACACAATGCCTGTGCCTCCTGGATGCTGGGTCCCAGCTGGTACGTGTGGTCCCGATCACATCCCCCTCTCCTGCGCCACGCAGCTCTGGCTTTCGATCCTGTTGAACTTCAGGATGCACAAAGAACAGTTCCTGCTCCGCCTCGTCCCACAGCTCTGCTTATCTGCTGAGCCGACTGTGTACCTCCTTATCTCTGGGGAGAGCCTCTGTGTAAATATTGCTGTAAATTCTTTGGCTTCCCTTCCAAGTAGCGCTGCTCTTTAATGCCCTCCTTGTTAGACCTGCTTGCCCTACCCCAAGCCATTAGCTGTAACAGGACGTTAATAAGGAGGGGGTTTGGTATCTCTCAGGGATGTTGACCTCTTTCACTAGAAGCAAGGCACCCATTACAGAGCAATGATAAATCACAAGCCTTCCACTCCTTCCCCAGCAGGCACTTCTTTGCATGCATAAACACACACACGAGAGGCACACACGCTCCCTGCATTAACTCCGGCAACACCCAAAAGCCCTGCCAAGCCAACACGTACGGGACCCGGGGCCTCTCCAGCCCGTCCCCATCAGCTCTCCCCACCTCTGTACATCCTCACAGCACAAGGCCCCCTCCAGCCTCTGGGTCCTGGTGTGGTCCTCACATCCTTTGCATGGGTCTTAGCTACATCCACGTGTGGCTCCCAGACCGACGAGCCAGAGTGTCAACACTTGAAACCATGGTGCTGCCAGAGACAGCATGGATGTTCATGTAGAACCAGGTGGACACCCGATGGGCCAGGGCAGGACAAAGAGATCATCACTGGGCTTCCTCTGGGGTGGCTCGGCAGCTGTGTCCCCTCACATCCTTTGCATGGGTCTTAGCTACATCCACGTGTGGCTCCCAGACCGACGAGCCAGAGTGTCAACACTTGAAACCATGGTGCTGCCAGAGACAGCATGGATGTTCATGTAGAACCAGGTGGACACCCGATGGGCCAGGGCAGGACAAAGAGATCATCACTGGGCTTCCTCTGGGGTGGCTCGGCAGCTGTGTCCCCATCACCTCTGCCAGCCACGCTGGCCTCTCCAAGCCCTGTGGGACAGAGCACAGACCCTACCCAAAGCTTTCCTAAGCAGGCAGCATTTCTCCAGACAGCCCATTTTCCATTATATTGAAGAGCTGTTGTGTTTAATGTTGAATGCAAATATTGCCGATTAAGCCGAGTCAGCAAGGAAGACACAGCAGGCCCCATAACCCGGGTATAAACCCACACAGGGAATGGGACAGACCAGCAAGGACCTCTGGATGTCACCACAGTTGGGCTGCCACCATCCCTGTCCTCTGCTCCATCTGAGCCGCTCCCAGACTCACAACTACAGATCAGCAAGGAGACTTACAGACAATCAGCCTCCAGAAATTTTCCTGCCATCCTTTAACACACGTTTTTCCACTGTGTTAAAATCAGTTCTTAAAAACCTTCTTCCATTCCACTATTTATTTTTTTTTTTGACACAAAATCAAAAATACAGTTGGAGACCTTGCTGGCTTGAGCCTTCAGATTCAGACTTCAGTAGCTGACAACCATGTTGTTTTCAGCGCTGCTATTTAAGCAAGCAAAAAAAAAAAAAAGCAAGCACCAAAAGCAAAAAATTTGGCTGAAAATTGACATGTTCCGAGAAAAATTCTGCTCTGGCAGAAAAGCAAAAAAACAACGCCTGTTTGACAGAGAATTGCTTTTGACAGCAAACTATTGACCAGGTCTAACAAGCGGGCTCGGACCTGTTAGAGAAGGAGCACGAGTTTCCTCATCCATCCCGCAAGCCCGCCTGTAGCGCGCGAGGGTTGAGTCAAGATGGACGCTGTC